>NC_081165.1:15007680-15307680 GCF_012432095.1 Onychostoma macrolepis | reverse complement strand
TGACGAAACGAACGCAGGTGTCTCATTAGATGTGAAATGTACCATCGATTTGAATCCCCATTCACTTTTTTGCGGTCTCTGGTCTCTGCCTTCAGAATCAATAGCTGGGGTGAATGTGCTCTACGCATCCGACCGATAGCCCAGGAATGAGGAGTGTAATTAAATCCCAGAGCTGGATGCGAAGACCGCAGGACTGTCTGGCCTTTCAGCACCTCCGCATAATCAGGTGACCTGTGTGCAGAATTGGGGCGGCGCGGGCATTTGTTGGCCCCCAGCTCAACCTAATTCTCGAAGTAGTGCTGGAAGGTCTGTCAGAGATCCACCATTTCCCTCTCTCTCGGTTCTCTATACCCGTCTTTGTGTCTTTCACTCTGTCTAGGCTTCCATCCACTTCTCTCTACACCTCTACATCTTTCTCTCGTTGTTTTGTCTGTCTCTCTCTAACCTTTCGAAATTTAATAGGGTGTTCAATTCACACAGCCACAGAGACATCTGTCACTGGCACGGCTTGATCAATAGCAGGCACATTTGAATAAAAAAAGGCACAGTGAGCCCCTACAGCGCAAGCTGGCAGAGTTGACGTGCTCTTCTGGTTGCTGTGGCAAGGCCTCGGGTGGGCCCTACAGGTTTGTGGGCTCATAGCCCACCTTGGCCTCAGGTGAATGTGCTGACTTGTAATCCAGACTAATCCAGTTGGTGTGCCGGGATCTGGTTTTTCACAATATGGCATGGTATTCTGCCATTTCCACTAGTCTATCTCTCTCACACACATTGTCATATGTAAACTGACACACACGCTGGGCGGCCGCCAGCGGAGGCCTATGCAGGCACAATACGGAAGTCCAAAGCCTAAAGTCAACAAAGCTGTTGCCAGAAGGGCAGCTCAAATTTGGATTTCTCATTCAAATCTGTGCTCTTTAACCGACATCCATATCAGAGTGCTTTTGCACGTATAATTTTAGCAAGGATCTGTCTGGCACATGTTTAAACAAATCTAAAAAAGATGTGCATGACCGCTGAGGAAACAATTCTGTGATAACGTCCAGAGACCAAAGTGTGATGCAAAATTAAAACTGCCATGCAAATATATAAATCAAGATATGCACATACATATAAAAAATCCAGCAAGTAAAAAATTATATAAAAACAATTTTTTTTTAATAAAAACAACAATAATAACAAATGATTATTATTATCATAATTTATCTTAAAACAATATAAATAAATAATACATAATAATTTTATTTTCTTGTTTTTCTAATAATGATTAATTATTATTGTTATTATTATTATTATTATCATCAGGCATGTGATCAGCTAGAGACAAAAAAAGAAGGAAAATCTGACCACGCCCAAGTCACGCCCACAGCACTTATTAAAAATATATATTTTAGCACATTAAAATATACATCTTATACTGTAAGAATGCATACTATTGTCCTGTAAAAAATAAAAAGCAGCAATTAATAATCATGAAAACAATATAATATATTATAATAAAGTACTATAATATATTATAGTAAAGTACAGTGGGTACGGAAAGTATTCAGACCCCCTTAAATTTTTACTCTTTGTTATATTGCAGCCATTTGCTAAAATCATTTAAGTTCATTTTTTCCTCATTAATGTACACACAGCACCCCATATTGACAGAAAAACACAGAATTGTTGACATTTTTGCAGATTTATTAAAAAAGAAAAACTGAAATATCACATGGTCCTAAGTATTCAGACCCTTTGCTGTGACACTCATATATTTAACTCAGGTGCTGTCCATTTCTTCTGATCATCCTTGAGATGGTTCTACACCTTCATTTGAGTCCAGCTGTGTTTGATTATACTGATTGGACTTGATTAGGAAAGCCACACACCTGTCTATATAAGACCTTACAGCTCACAGTGCATGTCAGAGCAAATGAGAATCATGAGGTCAAAGGAACTGCCTGAAGAGCTCAGAGACAGAATTGTGGCAAGGCACAGATCTGGCCAAGGTTACAAAAAATTTCTGCTGCACTTAAGGTTCCTAAGAGCACAGTGGCCTCCATAATCCTTAAATGGAAGACGTTTGGGACGACCAGAACCCTTCCTAGAGCTGGCCGTCCGCCAAACTGAGCTATCGGGGAGAAGAGCCTTGGTGAGAGAGGTAAAGAAGAACCCAAAGATCACTGTGGCTGAGCTCCAGAGATGCAGTCGGAGATGGGAGAAAGTTGTAGAAAGTCAACCATCACTGCAGCCCTCCACCAGTCGGGGCTTTATGGCAGAGTGGCCCGACGGAAGCCTCTCCTCAGTGCAAGACACATGAAAGCCTGCATGGAGTTTGCTAAAAAAACACCTGAATAAGATTCTCTGGTCTGATGAGACCAAGATAGAACTTTTTGGCCTTAATTCTAAGCGGTATATGTGGAGAAAACCAGGCACTGCTCATCACCTGTCCAATACAGTCCCAACAGTGAAGCATGGTGGTGGCAGCATCCTGCTGTGGGGGTGTTTTTCAGCTGCAGGGACAGGACGACTGGTTGCAATCGAGGGAAAGATGAATGCGGCCAAGTACAGGGATATCCTGGACGAAAACCTTCTCCAGAGTGCTCAGGACCTCAGACTGGGCCGAAGGTTTACCTTCCAACAAGACAATGACCCTAAGCACACAGCTAAAATAACGAAGGAGTGGCTTCACAACAACTCCGTGACTGTTCTTGAATGGCCCAGCCAGAGCCCTGACTTAAACCCAATTGAGCATCTCTGGAGAGACCTAAAAACCAACGTTTACCATCCAACCTGACAGAACTGTAGAGGATCTGCAAGGAGGAATGGCAGAGGATCCCCAAATCCAGGTGTGAAAAACTTGTTGCATCTTTCCCAAAAAGACTCATGGCTGTATTAGATCAAAAGGGTGCTTCTACTAAATACTGAGCAAAGGGTCTGAATTTTTTATTACTTTTATTAAAAAATATTTATTACTTTTCTTTTTTAATAAATCTGCAAAAATGTCAACAATTCTGTGTTTTTCTGTCAATATGGGGTGCTGTGTGTACATTAATGAGGAAAAAAAAATGAACAAATGATTTTAGCAAATGGCTGCAATATAACTGTCACGGTGCACACAGCAGGGAGGAACGAGGAACATGCAGACGAGGAGTAACTTCAAAATAATAGTCTTTAATGGTGACATCAGGACAGGGCAACACAAGGCAAGGCAGACACAGACAGGAACACCGGGGAATAACGAGCAGACCAGACGAAATCTAACTAAACAGGCAGGAACTAAATACACATGACAATCACTGATAATTACTAAAACACAGCTGGACAAGACTTGACTAATAATCACACTTAACAAGGACAGGAACAAGACCAAATATGGACACAAGAGGCGGGAACACACACACACACGACAGAGGACTGACAATAACAAAGAGTGAAAAATTTAAGGGGGTCTGAATACTTTCCGTACCCACTGTATGTAGTATAAAGGGCTCGAAATTAACTTTTTTACTTGGTAGCACTGGTGCGCCCAACTTTAAAAAGTTAGGAGCACCAGCAAAAATTTAGGAGCACCCACCAAAAATTAATGAGCACCATAACTACAAATTATATATTAACAGATTTCATCTTTACATTCTTAACTTTAATGCAGATTGGTTAATATATTAGCTGTCAATCACTCAGTCACTGCTTTCCGCTGTCAGGTGACAGGGAGCTAACTACCGCGGGAAATGCAGAGGGCTGAAGAAGAGAGAAAACAAAAAGAAACACTGACAGATGTCTTTTGTAAACCACCTAAATTAATCTGAGTTTGGTTAAACACAGAGAGAGAGCTCCTCTTTGGCGAGGGTTAGGATGGTGTATGCCGTGTTAAATTTTACATTCAGCTCTGTCAATTGCGCAGAAAGGCTGGCAGTTAGGGGTGTGAAATATTGACAAAAAAATGATATCTCTATTTTCTAGGATTTTATCGATAACGAGAATTAGACGATATTTTGCTTGTGTTATTGTGCTGGTAGTCTTAAGGACTACCGTGGACAGCTGATTTTGATATTCTTCATATTCTTTGTGGTGGTCAGTTCACAGCAGTGATAGAAAATCATCTTTTCCAATAAGTTTAAATTGATTTTTACCTTTTATGGTCATTTTCACAATTAAGCCATTTTTTCTAAAAGTGTGCATTATCATTTGAGTCAAATTCTTATATTTAATCAGTCAATTACAATAATAAGACATTTGGGCTGTTATCAAGCAAATTAAATCAGTATCAACAAAATTCATCTTTGAATTTGAATTTTGAATTTCTGAAGTGGCATTTAGATGCACCCTGCTTAATGCAGGACATGAATGCATTTAACCTGCAGTTACACATGCATATATAATGTTTTAATACTGTAAACATAAAACGTTGAATACTGATATTTGAAATTATTTTAAAAAAATTAAAAGATACTTTAAATGTGAAATTACAATCGCCAGTAGGTGGCATCGAGTCACTGTTAATAAGTGAGTCACTGCGATTGAACCGAATCATTTAAACGGTTGATTCATTCAGGAACGAAACACCGTCATGTTGCTCAGAGACGCGAAACAGTGCTGTGGCTTTGTTTGGAATTATGTGTTGTCGAAATGGAGCAAAAACAGGAAATATGGTGTCTACAACATAAGTCTCTTAATATTAACTTCTTGTTTATTGAACTGTTGTATAAAATCAATATCACATTTGTAACCATGCTGATTTTTGGAAAAACAGCACTGTTCGTGTGATATTAACTATATGAAATAATATATAGCCCCCATATCTTGAATTTTGTTATGCATTTTATGACTGAATCATGCAGTGAAAACGCACTGTAAATGCGCACGCGCACTAGTCTAACCTACTAGACTTCATCACGTTATGTATGCGTGCACTCTCTGTAGGTGTTTGGTTTGGTTTTTGCAATATACTCGATAATGTCAAATCGCACATCGTTAAAACAACAATTATGATATTATTGCTGCCCCTTAGGTGAGCATCCTGACAATTAAAGGCCTTAACGATTGAACCTGATGATCCTGAACATTTTGCCACGCACTTGTCCCTGCATTTCTTGTGTTTGGCACTCTCTCCGTATTTAACCAAGCTCTCGAGCTTAAAATGTGTAGATTCGGTGGCGAATGCTGTTAGTGTTACCGGCAAACTCCGTCCCACAGGCTTTAAAGTGAATGCAGTGCAGTGCACTCGAAGTCTTTCAACCATTCTCTCCGAAAACTGTACGCCTTCTTTTCGGCTGGTGGGTCAACATTCACCACATGATCGCGATCACCAGCACCATTATTTGTAACTTTAGGTGGTATACAAAATAAATCTGTCAGTGTTTTCTTTCATTTTCTCCCTGCTTCAGCCCTTTGCATTTCCCGCGGTAGTTAGCTCCCGGTCACCTGACAGCGGAAAGCAGTGACTGAGTGATTGACAGCTAATATTAACCAATCTAATATATGCATTAAATTTAAGAACGTAAAGATTTATAAACATTTCTAATGACGAATGATGCGTTCCTAAATGCAAATTAAAGCGGCTCAAACCAAGCGCAGCGCAGCTAGGACCAGGGGCACCGGAAGGGGGGCTTGAGGTTAGGACGATTCTAAGGGCCCGATGATGGAGGGGGGCCCCCCGAGGGGGGAACGCGATCTGTATGGAGGGGGAATACACTTATTATTAATAATAATAATAATAATAATAATAACAACAGTCTAGAATAATAGTCTAAATGTCAGTCCTCTGTTGTGTGTGTCATGTGTTCCCGCCTCTTGTTTCCATATTTGGTCTTGTTCCTGTCCTTGTTAAGTGTGATTATTAGTTAAGTCTTGTCCAGCCGTGTTTCGTCTGATTATCAGTAATTGTCATGTGTATTTAGTTCCTGCCTGTTTAGTTAGTTTTGGTCTGGTCTACTCGTTATTCCCCGGTGTTCCTGTCTGTGTGAACCTTGCCTTGTCTTGCTCTGTCCTGATGTCACCATTAAAGACTATTATTTTGAAGTTACTCCACGTCTGCGTGTTCCTCGTTCCTCCCTGCTGTGTGCACCTTGACACTAAAACATTATATTATATTATATATCATTATTATATTTTTATTAACAATCTAAAACAATCTAAGTTTCTTATTAGCATGCCTATTATTAACATGTTATAGTTAATTTCTTGTAATTATTTTATTTATTGCTATTTATTAGTGCTCATAAAGCACATATTCTGCATGACCATATTCTACATCCCTAATCCTACCCATTATCTAACAACTACTTTACTAACTATTAATAAGAGGCAAATTAGGGGTCAACTGATGCAAAATCATAGTTAGTGTTTAGTTAATAGTGAGATGGATAATAATATTATAATAATAAATGTACTTAAGGCTCGTTCACACCAGCGGACGATACTGTGAACCATCAGTGGGCAGGTCCCATCTCATGGTTCACAGGGGCCTCTATGATTTGCAGTATGCCACTGTTTTGTGCTGCTTTACAGTGGCAGCAGCAGTGGGTCTGCCTTTTCCTGGAATGTTGGTCTATTCCATCAATAAATTAGGGCACTAGGGCCTGCAGGAGATGAATAATGAGTCCATTTTGAGGTATGCTGGGGGAGCATGGGATCTGGTTTGGGCGAGGAACCCCATGGAGTGACATCACAAGGGAGGAGAGATGTGGCGCAGACCAGGCAAAACAGGCTTGTATGTCTATGTGCTGCTATAAATAGCTGAAGATGGACACATTCCGACACAGTGAACCAGACTACGTCAAAGGTGTCTGGAAAATAGTGATTAAAGTGGAAACTTCTTGTTACATAACCAGAAGTGTGTGCTAACAATAAAAAGAGCTTCCTGAATAGAGTAAGAGAAGAGAGCGACACAGTCTGCCTTTTATCTCCACATAGTAAGAGATACCGAAACAGATCCTCACCAAGTACAGATTCTGTGACCAGTCTACACACAGAAAAAGGCTTTGAAAAGAAGAAAAATTCTGTGGCACACTATGAGACTGGTGAGAACTTATCCTTCACTCTGATCATTTTAGATATATGAGAGATAAATACAGAAAACTAAAAACATAGTCCACATTTTATTTTATTGTATACTGTTATTATTATTTGTTTTAGCCTTACTGCACCTTAAATAAAATAAAATAAAATACAATTTTTGAATGTGTCTGAAAGTGCATTTATTTGATCAAAAATACAATAAAAACAGTTATATTGTAAAACAGTATCAAAACTGTAAAACTGTCATTTATTCCTGTGATGGTAAGGCTGAATTTTCAGTAGCTGTTACTATTATCACATAATCCTTCAAAAATCATTCTAATATGCTGATTTGCTGCTCAAGAAACATTTCTTATTATTATCAATGTTGAAAACAGTTGTGCTGCCTAATATTTTTGTGGAAAGGGATCTTTTTGATAAATGGAAATTCTTAGATGAATAGAGGATTATTTGATGAATAAAAAGTTCAAAAGAACAGCACTTATTTTTTTTTTTTTTGTAACATTATAAATGTCTTTACAGTTATCTTGACAGTTTAATGCATCTTTGCTGAATAAAAGTGTTAATGTTCTTTAAAAACATAAAAAAATTCAATCTTACAGGCCCCTAACATTTGAATGGCAGTGTATAGAAAAATATAGGCTTTATAACAATAAAATAGAATAAAAAACATTTCTTAAATATTTACTATACATTTTATCCTGTCACTATGTTTTTTCTTGTATTGATTATTTGGCAATATCTCATGTCGAACAATCGTGCCAGTACTTTAAATTGAATTGAGGGATATGGAAATGGTGAAAATGAGAAATAGGAAGTTTTAGGGAGGCTACTGCTGAGTTATAAACCAGCGGGAATAGAACAAAGGTAGATAAATTGGACAGAACACTGTTTTATAATGATTTCAGAGAGAAATAAGGTATAGGGGGCATAAGAGGTCTTCTAAAGACTCCTGCCCGCGAGCTGTCTGCTAGGCCCCAGCATTAAACATCTTCTGTCATCTAATTTCCTGGCTCCCCTGTGTGCACAATCCAACATGGGTGTTCCACAGACAACACCATTAATATTTCAGCTCGGAAAGCAAAATGCTTAAACAACCAGAACCTGTACATCCTGATAACACTTTGTACCTGAAGCTCTGTCAGCATATTTATCTTAGTGCCCCACAATTGCTCTTTTCCTCTTCCTTGTCTTCTAACTCAAGACAAAATAATGTTTTATAAGAGTGTTCAGCCCTGATTCCAATCTCCTGAACTTGCTTTCTCTGATTGGGAGTGGAGGTGGAAATAATGCACCAAAACTGATGAAAGCATGCTGAATATGTTTGTGGTCTATCAGACAGTGAAATAAGATTGCTTAGAGTGCGCCTCTGTTGTTCTTATCTACCCTGACTGAGATACACTCATCTGCAGAGGCCATAAAAAGGTGCATTGCTCACAAGAAATGGTCAATTAATTCAAAATGTCTCGGAGACTCACATCAAGGATGCGTGTTATCTGATTGTTTAGCAAGTATAGGCGCCAACAGTGTTGCTATTACCCGATCCCAAAGAGCTGCCCGAGCGCTTGATGCCTCCAAGCTGATAGAGAGTGTCCTTGGTCTGGGAGCCTTCTTGACCCACTTCAACTACCTGGACCTGCTGCAAGGGGGCACTCCACTTCAGGGTGTACTTGGGACCTACTGGAACCAGACTGCTGATGTCAGGGGGGCCCCTGGTGGTGATAAGAGGATCAACATGTAAAAATGCTTGGGCGTAATTATAAACAAGGAACCTGACAGACCCACAAGAGAAGAAAAGGGATTTAATTTGAAACCGTTCTGACTCAGAAGCTGCCAGTAAAATTCACAAATAATTTAAAGGCAAACAATGCACTGAATTAAACTGACTGAAATGGTATTCTCTTGTAAAACACTTTCTAATACTCCTCATTTTACTTGTGAAGTATCTAAAGAATCTGCTTCAAGAAAGTGACTATACATCAGCTGTTCAATTTTCTTAAGTTTTTTTTTTTACTAATTTTATTGTTCTTGTATCTTTAATTTTATGATCGTGTGGTTTCAAGGGATATTTATCTTCACAAGAGAACTTGGAACTCTGAGAAAGGTTTTTAATGTTGTTGTTGTTATGAAGCAGTCATTTTCCCATGCTTTTGGTATAATAAAACTTGTTGAATTTGTACTGGTCAGACAAAGTACAGGATGAAGTTCAATCTAAAGACAGTCCAAATGAAGTAGGGATGAAGTCTAAGCTTTAAGCATACACAACTATAATTTAATAAACCCTGCTTAGTTTTTATATTCATTCATCTCTTGCTTTCTGCCCTTCCCTTCCCCATAAAATTACAGTCGACCCACCGATGTCACATGGACTATTTTAACAATGTCCTTACTTGCTTTCTAGGCCTTAAACGTGATAGTTGCATTGCCGTCTATCCGAGAAAGCTCTCGGATTTCATCAGAAATATCTTAATTTGTGTTCGAAGATGAACAAATGTCTTACGGGTTTGGAACAACATGAGGGTGAGTAATTAATAACTTAAAGGGAATGAAAAATGAAAATTCTGTTTTGTTAACTGATTTTGGGTATCAGACAAGACTTGTTGTTAAAGGAATAGTTCACCCAAACATTTGCTAAAAACTGGAAAAAGCAACATTATGGACAGAGTATTTGTATTTTAGCTGAAGCAATTATTTGAAGTTAAAAGATCTTAATGATGGACTTATTACAAACATGCTTTTCGCTTCACAAGACAATAATTGATGGACTGGAGTCACATGGATTACTTGCAGATTATTGTGATGTTTTTATAAGCTGTTTAAACTCATTCTGACAGCACCCATTCAATGCTCATCCACTGGTGAGCAAGTAATGCACTGCTACATTTCTCCAATTCTGTTCAGATTTTTTTACAGATCAGCTTTAAGCACATTGTGAAGGGCCGGACCTCCAGCTAGTTTCAGGGTTTCTTATTATTCTTTCATTCCTGTAATGTGGGATCAACATTGTGCTCACCTCTTTAAGATCTTCTAAATGGCATGTCGAGTCACACTATAGTAGAACAGAGACATAGTGTGCTGCAGCAGAAGGACAAGCTCAAAAGCTTTGAGATTCAGCATCAGCGTGTGCTTTTTCACTTAGCTGTTTACCTTTTGCACTGCTGAGATGTGATCAATGGTGCTGTCATAGATAATCTATTTGAGTGGAACAGAGGAGCGCCTTTATGCCTGTGATCTATGGGGATAATTCGTGTCGCTGTAGCTAAACACCCTGCTATTTGTTCCCAGATAATGAAGGCCCATTTGACTCTGTCCAAATCTGTCCTGTGTCTTAGCCATTAGCCGCTAACCCCCTCACATTGACTGTGGCATACTGGGGAACGTCACTGTAATGCTTCAGGAGACTCAGGAGTCTGTATTTAGATCGGCTGATGAGCTTCAATCCGTCAGCGTGGCATTACAAGCGGGACGAAGGGACAAAGAGAAAGTCAATCGACCTTGTCCGGGACACATACTTGACATTGATGTTGGCACAGATGAGCATGTCACCGAAGAGAAAGACTTTTCGCTCCTTAGACTTGAGGACCTGTCCTCTTTCGCCGTACACCGTCTCAATCAGTGTATCGCAAAGGATCAAAGAGCTCTGCTCGGAGTTCAGCTGCTGAAGAAAAGACAGGAGAGACACAGATTACAAGTAAATCTTATAAAATAGAGGCGACCAATTACATGGCTACACACTTACTTAGAGGCCACAGCGTGGCATACTTGAAGGTTCACAGGGAGGCAGCGCAGAAAATTGGAAACACAGCAGTACATTTGTAGCACAAAAGGTTGGGGAATCTAATCTTAAAAGATACTCATTTAAAATATTCTCATCTACAAACTATATAAATTTGGATGTGCACAACAAAAGGGGAGTATTTCTAAATGTTGTAATTATATTAATAAAATTATATTAAATGGTCCTTTTAATTAGGGTTTCATATACCATAAACCTGTACTTTCAATGCTCCAACAATTTGATATCAATTTGAGAAACATTTTGAGTGTACTGCACTAAAAATTACAGAGGAAACATTTAAATTATAAGAATATTTTAGTGAATAAAACTCCAAATGTGTTTCTAGGTCAGTGTGACTCTGTTATGCTGGATTTTGTGTTCTGAAAAGAAGAAAAAAAAAAAATAAAGAAATCATAAAAAGTTTTATTTGTAACCATCTGACAGCCCTATATATTGCCTAGATATATTTTCTTTTTTAAAGGCTTAAAAGGATAATTCACCCAAACATGAAAATTATTTCATCATTTGTTCACCCTACGCAATTCCAAACCAGTAGGACTTTATTTCTTCTATGCACACACAAAAGACGACATTTTGAGAAATGTCTGAGTGATTTATTTTTTTATTTTTTTGTCCATACAATGGGACTGAAAGGGTTTAGTAACAAACAAGAAATTTCTTCTTTTATGTTGCACAGTAGCAAGTAAGTCAGACAGATTTGGCCATGAGGGTGTGTAAATAATGGCAGAATTAATTTTTTTGAGTGAATTAGAATTTTTGCACCACTAAAATCAAGCAGAACTGGAAGGCAGATTGTTTTCAAACAGGTTTCCTGAACACCCCCATCTCTCAACAGACAGACCCACTCTAAACTGTTTCAGGTCTGACATGCACACTACACGTAAGGAATAATTGATGACGGGCCGTTGAATTATTAGAAAAATAATGCATACCCGAGGTGGTGATGCCCATTACACCTCGGGTGTGCATTATTTTTCTAATAATTCAACGGACCAAAGTCAATTATTCAGCTTATACTGCGGTTGCCACACCTCAAGACATCGATAAGATGATACAGTATATTTCAAGGCATTCGTCCGGTTTTTCTACTTAAATCACTGTTGTTAGTAGGATTATTTCTTCCGCATCTCATCCAACGCCTCCGTTGCTAATTCCAAAACGTCATTTTAAACCTAGAAATTGAGGCTTGAGCAGTTGATAGTAGACTAATGCAGTTAATACAGTTGATAACTAACTTATGAGAGAGAGAGACAGACAGAGAGAGAGATAGTCTAACTCCAACCACAACCCCAACGACAAAAATCAGAAGTATAAATATGATGGAAAATTAAAAAATGAATTTGACCTCCAAACCAAACTCCAGTGTTATTCAGCCCCAAACAGAACCACACAATTGGCAAATTACTTCTCAATCAAACAATTAAAAGAAAGACAAATTCTTTCAAAATGTCGACTCAGCGACCATGACTTTGAAATGGAGAAAGGAAGACATAAAAAATCCTGGATACCGAGAGAACAACGATTATGTAAAGACTGCAACTTAAATCAAATAGAGGATGAGAAACACTTCCTTCTTGTCTGCCCCAAATACACCACTACAAGGCAAAAAATTATTGATTTGTTCATTTTATTCTCTGGATGACTACGCTATATACTCGGAGAGGATGAGATGGCAGTCAAACTAGCTGCAAAATATGTATACACTATACACACCATACGAAATGGTTAATTTAATGTATCCATTTGCTTTATTTGACATTCTTCATTGTATATAATTGTAATTATTATTATTAATATTAGAAATACTGTCTGCTGTTATTTTTATTTTATTGTATTTATTTATTTTCTCTCATTTATTACGCATTTATTGTCTCCTTTTTTACTTTGATGGTGTAATCATATTCTGTATTTTATTCTGTATTCAAATGCTTTGGCAATACTGTAACACAAATAGCATGCCAATAAAGCAACTTGAACTTGAACTTGAGAGAGAGAGAGAGAGAGAGAGAGAGAGAGAGATTACTTCTGTGAGTCTCTCAATAGTGTTCGGCAGCAATGTCTCTAGTTATAGTGAAACTTTAAGTTCATTTTCTTCACAAACAGCGCAGTTGTTGTTACCTCGCTTGTGAGAAGTCATGTAGTTTTTAAGTTGTTAAACTATGTTACTGATAAAATCGTCAGAGTAGCGCTAACACCACCATGTACAGTATGTTAATGTATGTGCAAACTGTATGTGCGTCTGTGAGGGAGAGAGAGCAGGATAGATAGAGTATGTGCTTTCCGTACATAAAACGTAATTTTGTGGTCATTTTTATCCTTTTGTTTACTATATTTATTTGTTTGGCCAGTGTCATTATGGGTTTTGGTTCTTTTGCTTTAAGGACCTTTGAAATACCTCAAATAATTTGGAATTTGGAACTACGTTCGCCATGCATTTCCCTGAAAATAATTGCACACCTTAGAACGTTCATCAGCCAATCAGATTCAAGCATTCAATGTCCCTGTAGTATAAAGTTAATTAATGCACTATACAGTCATTCTATATTTATCCATAATGCAAGACAAGACAGGGAAAAACTTATAATTTGTATTGTGTTAGGAGACAAACCAAAGTTCATCCTCATTACATCAGCAATAATGCATAAGCAGCATCACAGCTGCAAAACCCAATGTCCAGCGGCTCAAATAAATACTGTGTGCTGGTGTTTGATCAGTCAGGAGAGTAGTTTTATAAATAATGCATCTGCTTCTGTAGCCCGCATCACACAAAATGAGTCGCCGGATCCAGAGGGAATTGGCAACACTACTTGGCCTTTGTTGAAATGCATTGAAAAATTAGACCTTCAGTCAGTCAGAAGGCATGCTCCAGGCACCGTGTTTTTATAGTAAGAGCGCCACCCAAAGGCTGAAAAGGCAAACGAAATGTTGTGGGGGAAGGACAGATATCCTTTTTAGGGACTTTAGTGTGTGACTGAAATGTTTGTGTGTGTGTAAGAGAGAGAGAGAGAGAGAGAGAGAGAGACAGAGGTGTATGTGATGTGCTTGCTGAGGAGCGACAGGGAGATGCTGCAGTCTTAGCCTGTGCAGCATACTATATCTGCCGGCCTACTAACTCATATAGTCTGAGACAGACAATGAATATTTCATTGTGTGTATATGTGGTAACACTGGAATGCAGCTGAAATCCCTGAAAAAAAATGGTAAGGTTGAAGCCACTGCACAGTGCAACACACATGCTCACTACACCCACAGCAAGAGCGGTTGTGCACACAGGTATACAGGTTCAAAACCTCCCCATCTCTCTGCCCACTTTCTCATCACTCTCGACTTTATATTGAAAAGGCCATAAAAATAAAATCAAACAAACAACTGGAGAAAACATGCCTTGCTGTCAAACGTCCTACTGTAGGCAGCTTTCTAGCATGTTAACTGAAATTCAACTTTATGATAAAAAGATGGATTTTTTTTTACATTTGAATAAATCACACAATACAATTTAATGGCATGTTTTACAGATTCAAATTTTGTACATTTGAAATCCAGACAAGTAAAATTAGAAATTAGTTTTTATTTTAAACAGCAGTTTTTCGTTCTCATTTTTTTTTTAGGAAAAATAAGTTATATTCAGGTACTTTTGTCTCGTTTCAGCTGTCATCACACAATTTTTCAGTGAGCTTAGTCGCAATGCATTCCAGGATGTCCTTTCCCTATTTTGGCCAAAGATAATATAATCAAGTTCAAGTTCAAATGAGCTTTATTGTCATTGCACTACGTGGAGACAGACTTTGTGGCCAAAGACTCTCTAAGGATCACAGCTGGAAAACTGCATAAAGTAGGTAAGTCAGAAAAGTTCAGAAAGCCTAAAGTAAAACATTTCAAAAGTTTTTTTGGTTTTAATTTTGATGATTAGAGCTTACAGTTCATGAAAGTCAAAAATCCAGTATCTCAAAATATTAGAATATTCACATTTGAGTTTCATTAAATGACCATCTCTACAGTATAAATTCTGGGTATCTCTTGTTCTTTGAAACCACAATAATGGGGAAGGCTGCTGACTTGGCAATGATCCAGAAGACAATCATTGACACCCTCCACAAAGAGGGTAAATCACAGAAGGTCATTACTGAAAGGTGTGGCTGTTTACAGAGTGCTATATCAAAGCATATTAAATGCAAAGTTGACTAGAAGGAAGAAATTGGGTAGGAAAAGGTGCACAAGCAACAGGAATGACCGCAAGCTTGAGAATACAGTCAAGCAAAGCTGATTCGAACACTTGTGAGAGCTTCACAAGGAGTGGACTGAAGCTGGAGTCAGTGCATCATGAGTCACCACGCTCAGACGTCTTCAGGAAAAGGGCTACCAAGCCACTTCTGAAACAGAAACAACTTCAGAAGCATCTTACCTGGGCTAAGGAGAAAAAGAATTGGACTGTTGCTCAGTGGTCCAAAGTCCAAAGTTTTCAGATAAAAGTAAATTTTGCATTTAATTTGGAAATCAATGTCTGGAGTCTGGATGAAGCCTGGAGAGGCACAGAATCCAAGCTGCTTGAAGTCCAGTGTGAAGTTTTCGAAGTCAGTGATGATTTGGGGTGCTGTGACGTCTGCTGGTGTTGGTCCAAAGTGTTTTATCAAATCCAAAGTCAATGCAGCCGTCCACCAGGAGATTTTGGAGCACTTTATGCTTCCATCTGCTGACAAGCTTTATGGAGATGCTGATTTCCTTTTCCAGCAGGACTTTAGCACCTGCCCAGAGTACCAAAACCACTTCCAAGTGGTTTGCTGACCATAATATTACTGTGCTTGATTGGCCAGCCAACATGCCTGACCTGAACCCCATATGGAATCTATGGGATATTTTCAAGAGAAAGATGAGAAACAGTCGATCCAACAATCCAGACGAGCTGAAGGCTCAGTAGTCCCTCAGCAGTGCAACAGGCTGAACACTTCCATGCCACACCTCACTGATGCTGTCATTTGTGCTAAAGGAGCCCTGAACAAGTATTGAGTGCATAAATGAACATACTTTAAAGAACTTTTCTGTTTTTTTTATTTTTTTTTATATTGATCTTAGGAAATATTCTAATATTTTGAGATAGTGGATTTTTGACTTTCATGAGCTATAAGCTCTAATCATCTAAATAAAAAAAAATTTTATTAATTTTTTATATATTTTACTTTACATGTAATGAATCTAGAATATATGAAAGTTTCACTTTTTTAAATGTTAGAAAAAAATGAACTTTTTCACGATATTCTAATTATATCTGAGATGCACCTGTATATATACCTCCTATGTCATCATAAATTGTTTGGGAGGGTTTCAAGACAAAATCTTGGCTAATGGAGGCTGCAAAAAGTATTGAATGAAAAGGAGCCAATAATATTAGCCAACACATATCAGAGAATAAATATTTCATAATACAATTTCCCCACAATATCAATAATTTTACATCAATGAAAGGTTTGATTTTTGTTCATTTTTTTTTTTTTAACGAAAGATCAGTAAAAAAAAAAAAAAAAAAAAGATTTATTTTTGCAGCCGCCTTTGCTCATATTTACAAAGGGGGGTAATTATTGTGACTACAACTGTACAAATGAATGAAATGTCGTGCCTCACAGGACCACAGTGCTACATATTTAACCTGTTAACTCTCGGTTCTACTTTTTGAGTACAGACACTAAAACTTAATTTGCTATAAATCTTGAATACTATGAAGCACAGACTTAAATTTGGTCTCTTTTTAAAGAAGACGCTTGGCAAATTATTGCATAAGTGAAAAAAAAAGTAAATTAAACAAACAAAAAAAAAAAAAGTAAGTTTACGTGTATGAAAACATAAGATATAAAATATTTTATTTAAAATATAGATTTTTATAAAACTTCTAGAAAACAACAAAAACAAAAATCTGAAAAAGTTGTGTTCCAAATTTGAGGTTGATATCTCAAAAAATGAGCTTTTAGTAAGATTTTGTTTGGGCCGCAGTACCAAATGTTTCCACTAGATGACCAGTGACAGTTAACAGGTTAAACATGTCTAAACAATATGGAAAAAATATGTATAAAAAAATACATTTAAAAAACACACACATATATATATAAAACAGTTAGTTCCATTCCTCGATTCTGATTGGTCCGCAGCTGTGTTTTATTCACGATACAGCATGGCTATGACCACTTCACCAAACTGTTCTGTGTATCACTGAGCAACACCCTTAGCAACACCCTTAGCAACATAAACAATCAATAGCATCAAAACTGTTTAATGTATTATGCATTATGGAAAAGAACCATCGTGACAGAAATTAAAAGCAATAATTTGAGACCAGAAATGCATCACATAACTGTACGAGTTAATAATAATAATAATAATAATAATAATGACTATGCACCCGTTTGTAAGGAAGGTTATAAATTAACTAATTTCTCTGCCCAAAGCTGTCACGTCACGTGACAAAAGAACGAACGACTCAAACCCGAAGACTCGGGAGGTGAACTAATCAATTCTCTGTCTGGCTCTGACTGTATAGGTTAGTGTATGAGGCTGTCACGTGATGAACGAACGACTCAAACCCGAAGACTCGAAACAGGTGAACTAATTCCAGTACAGAACCTATAGGATGTTGCGCATGCGCGACTGAACGAATCACTCCCTGAGACGACTCGTTCTTCCCGAGTCACATTAAAGATTCGTTCAAAATGAACGAATCGTTCAAGAACGACCCATCACTATTAAATAGCCACATGAGGGCGCAATGAGCAAAATAATGCATGCAGTGGATTAAGTGGTTTATTCAATGCGATTAAAATAACAGTCTATAAAAAAACGTGCACACCGTCTAAATTAACATAAATCAAATATAATTTCATAAATTGCATAAACAATTATGAACAAAACAGCATCATGTGTTTATACATAGCTTAATTCAAATAGCCGAAGCACACAGATTGCATTTAAAAAATTGAGACGCAGTGAAATAGAATAAACCTTCACAAATTCGCAACGTGTTTTCTAAAAGTTTGAACTCTTTTAACTTTACATGGCTTTCTATACATCTCTAGCGAGTGCAACAGTCATAGTTGTCAGTCCCAAAAATGTGCCTATATGCATTCTTTGTGAATGGCTTTGGTTTTAACCTAACCAATAACTTCTCCTCATTGAGTTTCTATATTTCTGTAATATTTTGAATGAATAACGTAGCAGCGGCGCATCTTGTGGGTTCAACTAGACAGATTAACAAAAACAAGTATGATAACAACACTTACATCCTCATCTCCGCATCTCGTGCGACTCTGCTGAGGCTCCCTCACCTACGCACACCTCATAACATTCAACTGCACCATTTTTGCATTCAAAAGCAAAATTTTATTTAAAAAAACTATTCTACTATTCATTTTTTATTCACAATCTCCTCATCATAGGCAGGCACAGCACTCAGCATGTGTTTGTGTGTAGCACACTCATAGCACGCGCCTATATCATGCGCTACATCCAAATTTAATTTCTATCAGTATCGATGAAGGTGTGCCGTTGATAAATACTGATACCGTTTTATCGCCTAGGCCTAATTTTAACACCCTTCATTTTGACAGTGGAATTAAGATGCTGCTTATGCAGGTAGCTTTGCAACAGAGCTAAAGAGAAAGAGTCCAACTTCAGAAGGAGAAAGTGAGAGAGATGCAGACTGTGAGAGAAAGAGAGAGAGAAATGACTGCAGTGGAGGAAGGCGAGACAGAACAATATAAAGAGAGATAAAGAGAGAAAGTAAAAGTGAACCAAACAAGAGGTACTAAAAGCAACTTAGACTTTCCAATTGAGGGTCTCATTTACTCTCTAATTCAGAAATGCATTTGTTCGCATTTGCAGCAGCTGGCCTGTGATATAAGCATGGTAATGGAAGAGAAACATCCCTGCAATGTATTCAGGAGCTGCTGTAGCGCATTAATGGACCATCATTGCTCGCTGATGATTACATGAAAAAAAATGCAGGCCAGGTATAACAGGAGATGGGTCAGTTATTTTCAGGGTCAGCTGTAATGTCCAGATACTTAGCAGGCTGTTTAAAGCCTTTTGTTAGGTGATAGAGACCTACAGTTGCCATATGAGCACACAGTAAGTTGAGTGTGAGCTTAAATTTTTTTTATTAAATTGCATTTAGTTTTAGGTTATTAATTAAGCCAGGTGTACAGTTACCTTTAAGATGCATGGCTCCAGTGAGACATTTAAAAGTCAACACAGATTGTGCAACATCGATGGCTTATGTCGAGGTCATGACTGAATAAAGCTGCACTCTTGTTCTACATCATTAATCATGTCACATTCTGACATTCTGATGGACAGAAAAGTGCCCGCAGGCTGTTGTGGCTGGACAATTTGTGTGGCTGGACAATTTGTGAACTTTCTTGAGGTGATTTTATGAAATCATGCGGTGAAAGGAATGCTAAATAAAATATTTATGATGAATAATATACAGATAAGCTCTCTTCACTCTCTCTCTCTCTCTCTCTCTCTCGCTCTCACACACAACACACACACACACACGGGGGTAACAGTAGCAATCAAACAGGTTTAGGAGGTTAGGACGATTCCAAGGGCCCTGATAAAAGATGGGGCCCAACACAAACCATAGGGAATGTGATTTCTACCGAGGGGGTCTACACTACTAAAATGTTTTTGAAGAAGTCTCTACCCCTAACCTAAGTCTGCATTTATATCCAGAAAAAACAGCAATACTGTGAAATATTGACCCAAACTTTTCAACGGTAGTGTGCAGTGGATCCAAAAACAATTCTGAAACCTACGACACTTTAAAAAAAAGTTTAAAAAAGACATTTCACAAAAGAAGAGCTTTTTTTAGATTTCAAATGATAAAATAAGACATTATAAGACCAAATTAAAACAAAAAGCATTGACTTTCTGGTTGTCAAATGCAAGTGTAACATGTCCATTGTTAATGTGATGAACCACAGCTGTAGCTGAAAAGCTGTGTGAACATGATGACCTTGAGACCAGCTTGTGAAAAGTAAATCGCAAAAATGTCAAAAAAAAAAAAAAAGGGAAGTCGGAATGAAACTATGAAATGGTTTTCTGATTAGGAATTACACTGTTGTGATTACATCAAGGCAACAGCATTCTGCTATCACAGCTGAGTAAGTGTGTGCATGCTCGTGTTTTTCTCACCTTGCTGAGAGAGCGGTCACTGACACAGCGAGCCAGCTGCTGTGTCTCAGTGATCTGATCAGCCACCCTTTTCTGCTCATTGAGTTTCTCAGCAAGGGTCTCCAATTCAGTCAGAGCCAATTGCAAGGGCAGCCTGTCCACATGGCCAGTGGGAGTGTTCTTCAGCATGTCCTAAAAAAAAGAGAGAGAATGAGTCTAACAGCAAAGAAAGTTAAAGAGTAAAAGGGACTCACTTCAGGAAGCTAATGGAAGAGATTAATGACTGCACCTCTACTGCACAGACAACACATTAGCCATTTTGATGTACTATAGCACTATTAGCATTCATTTAAAGCTGCTGGTACCTTTACTCCCACTCAAAAGCAAGAAAAGAGGGTCAGAATAACAGTACCATCTCACGTTCAGGAGAGAAGCATGTTACCAGCCCTCTGGGAATTATTACCACAGAGCTGTGCACTGAAACAACAATCATTCACAAAGTCTCTCTGAGAAACAGTGGAGAGAGAGAAGAGGGCATAGAGAGTGCCAACAACTCAACCTTTCCAGTTATACATTTTGCTCTTTTATTCAACAAATATTTAGCCTAAACTGTCATATTAGCAGTCATACCGGTATTAAAATAAATTTACAACTTTGTGGAGTCAAGAGACAATTTAACTAGAAGTACAAAAGGCCAGAACTGTATTTATAACACCCTTGCGTTAATAACACCCAAGCTGCATGTGTTAATGGTGCTTTGATAAATTGAAAAGTTCTATAAATGGCAATAATTATATTTTATTTCTACATATTAATGTTAGTTAATAACAATTAATTTTCAAATACTATAATACAAGTAATTTTCTTAGTAATCTAAACATACCGAAAAATTTGCTCATAATAATGACTAATGTTTTCTTTATATTCAACGGCAATTTGTTGTTGCTGTTGTTTTGTTTGAAGCATAAATCAAGCATTTGAATTCAGCTCTTTTTGATATTCAGTATAAAAATGTGCCAAGTTTGATGTCACCATTGCCAAATGCCATTTTGTCCATGTGGACGTCAAATTACCAATTGTGAAATGAATGAAACATGGCAAAACAGAGAGTAATCGATAACTTAAATTACTTAAAAAGCCACTGTTATATTACTTTTATTGCACGTATTTTGAATCATTATATGGAAAAGAACAGCTTAGACATTCTGCCTAACACATCTTTTTTTATGTTTCTAATAAGATGCGTCTGTTTGTGGTTGATTCAGGCCACTTAAAAGGAGAAAGCAGATAAAGGTTTCAGTCTATCGTCAGATCTTATTCTGTTTAATATGTGATTAAACACAGGCTACTCTCAAGTCAGAGCACTAAAAAAAAAAACCTTATTCCCATTCATAACTTATCTATCAAAATTCACGGGTAATCGATGCCTACTGAGGTATGAAATTAAGTGCCATAGCACTCCTGCATGGGGAAATTCAGTGGTGAATTCCTCGCTTGCTCCTTGTCCATAAAAATGAACAGAAGTGAAGAAAGGACATGAAAGAGATCAAGCCAGTAGAACAACCTGTTTGACGTTGTCAATTTGGTGAATTCATGACATTTCACTGTCACCTGAGACCCACTGGCTGAAGAGGTCAATGTGATATTTCTGAAGTAGATCTTGATAATGCTGTGGCACATGGACATTTGAAGTGTTTATTTATTTAAATAAATTACAATGTAATTTACTTACCCTCATGTCGTTCCAAGCCCATTTGACTTTTTGGGCACAAAAGGACAAATGTAGAAATGGTGCTAACCATTCATTTTTACACACTGAAAGTGAATGGGGACTCGGACCGTCCATGTTTCAAAATCGTCATTTTGGTCCAAATGCACTATATGGAAATTAGTTACAAGCATATTCTTCAACATTTTTTCTTGTGGATTTCACAGAAGAAAGTTAGTTTTGGGCTGAACCTTCTCGTTTATTCAAACAATGTGCATGCTTGCTGGTTTATTAAAGTTCTCTCGATAGGAGTCTTGATATACACCCAATACTGTATCATGGCCATGAGCCAAGGGAAGAACAAACCTGTGAGCCAATAGGCCGCAAGAAGACCTGGCACGGTCTTAGCCAGTCATTCAGCTTCTAATAGACTTGCTTGGCGACTAATTTCCAGTTACTTAAAGGAGCACGACCCCTCAAGCACTCTAAACGACAGCACTGTGTGAACAGTTTATGGATAAATACTGACCTGCAGGAGGAGGATGAACTGAGGAAAACGCTGAATAGGCTTTACCATCAGACCATAGAGAGTTATGCGGTCAGTGCTGGACGCCTGCTTCTTCTGCAAGCGTAAAGAGATGCAACCACATATTGAGAGAAAGGCAAAGGAAGAGAAAAAAGCAGACAGAGTAATTTCCACATACAGAGCAGAAGAATCTTGCCACTCAAGGGAGTCAGAAAGGTGGGTGAAGGTTAGCATTACACTATTGATTCTTTCATGCCTGCCAGCAGACTCTGGCAATCATTAGACTGTGCACTGTCAGAGAGTAGGTGTACTTGAGAACCCTCCAGCAGATTTCAAAGCAAGAATATTAGACTATGGTCAACTAAGCATTTGTGGAGTTCAGTCGCTTTTACAGATGTTAAAGATTCAAGTCACCGTGGAAATTTGTTGCCATGATAACACTACACACATATTTTCCGGTTTATGCAACTTTAAAGAACAGATAACCTCAGTTTCACATTTACAAGGTAAAATATTTTAAAATATTTTAAAACAACACTTACAATCCATTCAGAATACAAGTGGCTTGCCTGAAATGCTGCAAGCGAAAGATGTTCTCACTCTCTGACTAACCTCAAAACTATTCAAATTAATGTCTAATGAATTCTTGTGTTTTTAATGAGTCTTTCTGACTAATTTTGTCAGTGAAAATATCAAATGATTCTTGAAAGAAGGTAAAATTACTTACTTTTTTAACTTATTTGATACACTTTTTTTTAAATTAAATGAACTTATATTAAATATATTATTTTTAATATATTATTTTCTAAGATCAAAAAAGGAGATATCTTTAAAGTCATTGCAATATATCTTCTGTTATGTTCCACAAAAGAGAAAAGTCAAGTTTTGAATGACATGAGGGTGATTAAATTATAACAGAATTTGTTTTTGAATGAACTGGAAAAGAAAATAAGCATACTCCATAATAGGATTTTTTTGCAGTGCAACAGGAAAAAACAGACAAGAAAGAAGTCAATAATCCATATAGCAGCACAGCACAGCAGTAGACAGAGGTGATTTAGGGTGAAACTTGTGATTCTTGAAGCGGATATTGACAACAAATATCAGCTCTTACCTTGAGAAACTCCAGAAATGCTGGTTTAGACATGCAGGCTTTCTTAATGAGGGCCATGGCATTGGTGAAATTATTGACGTAATCACTATATACGTCCAGCACCATGGATTTCGAGAACTAAGAGGAATGCAGAGAGAAGATATTTAGACAAACAAATTTAATTTGGTTTCCTGTTCATTTTCTTCTTTGTTTAAAGCATCTCTCAACATGAACAGTTTCTCCTGTTCTGAGACTGGTGGTCTTGAATTTCGCTGTCATGGTGGGCAGGCTACTCTAAAGGTGATTACAGGGCAAAGGAATGGAAGTAAACAGTAATTTTAGTGTGGTATTTATGCAACGCAGCACCACTTTTTGCCATCCCTGGGACCTAAACATCTTTGACAGTCCATTACTGCTGGGTGTTTTAGAGCAGGCAAAATGGCAGCCATCCATTCGCTCTGCTTTGATTGAAGCTGAACAGACCTGCTGACAGCAGCAGTGCTCGCAGGACTTGGAGAGGACATTAACGAGCCACAAATAGACGTTAACCCCTGTCAAACTGTACCTCCCCCTTTGGGGATGCCAAGTATGGCAGGAAATGATACACGCGGGTAAAGATGTTATTATCAACAAACACACATACAGGGAAAATTTACAAAATAGTTGCAGCACCTTGCAGCAAGAAGTATTTCAGTGCAAAAACTATTAGGATTGTGGTATGAGCAGCTGTTAAACAATTTGCAATTCATTTTATGTTTTAGCAAATTAGTGTCTAATTTGTATGAATTCATACAATCTCATTCTCATTTTATTTGTACAGCGTTTTTCACAATACACATGGTTTTAGAGCAGCTTTACAGAAAATCATGATGTCAATGTTGCAATATTTTACGTCACAATGAGATGTGAGTGATAATATACAGTAGTTTACATTTTGCAATGACAAAAAAACAAGCAGTTCAGATTTGCTATACTTTATATATCTCTCCAATGCACAGCAGTGCAACTTCAGCTTTGAGTGTTCTCTCTATGGCTCTTCTTTGTGCTCCAGGGACTTTGTAAAGACCAGTAGTGCTAGGCAATAAAAGCAGGTCAGACAGGCCAAATGCTCTCTTTTAACGGAAGAATAATGAGAGCAGCTTATGGATGCTGCCTGTGAGGAGGGTCACTACAGAAACCTCATTCATTAGTCCATTAGACGCCCTGCAACCCAGTGGTGCCAACACGCTTACTTTGGTAAAAGACAGCCATCCTCACTCATAGTAATTGGTTATGCTTTTGAAGTAAACTGGAGCAGAACACTATTGGTACCTGAAACAGCTTGCCAACAGAGAAGCATAATAACACACAATGCTCAGTGTTCTGTAGTTATGTTTAGAGGTCAGTCATTATAAAGTATTTTCCTACTCACTGAAGCTACAAACAGGTCCCCAATCTTTTCACAAGAGTCCCATTCGGCCACCCGAGATGCCAGGGCAATCTGGAACATGGAGTGGCACTGCATGATCTCCCACAGACGGAAAAAAATGGGCCGGATTTTCCTGACACTGAGGATCCGAGGCTCAGCCTCCATCAGAGGTCGCTGGTATTCCTAGAGGACCATAGGAAATGTATGCAATTACTGAATGTTTTTTATATTTATACATGAGGAATAATTCATTTACAGCTCTAACTTGCCTCACCTTGACAAGGAAGTGAGATTAAAAATATGCTGCATTAATTTTAACAGCAAGGTGAAAAAAAAAATATCACTATGCATTATACATTATACATTTCATTCATTTGAATACAAGATTCCAAATCTGCAATCTGCATATATGAATACATTTTTACAACGCATGTAATGGAACACATGGAGATGAACACATATACACATCACCTTGTTTTTTTTCAGGGTTTCGTCATTCAGTTAGTCTTTGTTATATTGTATGTATCTTGTTTCAAGCTATTGTATAGGACGTCAGATTTATTTAGTCTGTTCAAAAGCTTGTAATCATTAAGTTTTTTTAATGATTATGCTCACCAAGACATCATTTATTTGATCAAAAATACAGTCAAATAGTAATATTGTGAAATATTATTACAATTTAAAATAAATATTTTCTTTTGTACTAGATTTTAAAATGTAATTTCTTCCTGTGATGGCAAAGCTGAATTTTCAGCATCATTACTCCAGCCTTCAGTGTCATAAAGAAAATAAACAATTAGAAAAACAATGACTGCTACTATGAGCTCAGTGCTAAAAATCTTTTCTACAGATAACCAAAACAAGCAATAGCAGAAAATAAATACAATAGAACAAAGACACACGTTCAATAAACTATGCTTTTCAAGTTTTTCAGCTCAGTCTAAAATAAATTTTCAGATATGCTACAGAAATGTAATAATCAAATGTAAAATAACTACATAGTCTTCACTGTATAAATTAAATATAGATTAATCATTTTGATGTTACAAAGGTTATTTAGTCAGGAGCAGTGAGCACTTTTTTTATTTTTATTTGACAGCATTAGATTTATTATTAGTTTGCTTTCACTTTCAGAATGAAAGCACCGATTTAATATAGCCTATTGATACACATGCGTTTTCTTTCTCAACTGTTTACGTTAAGACATATGCCTAACCGACTGTGTTAACTAGGATATTCGCCAAAACGCGCATTTTGATGTAATTTTGTCTGTATTTATTCATCCACGCACAAAAAAGCGGAAGAGAGCTCAATTTAGTATTCACGGTTCCGCAAACAATCCCGAGCGTCTTTTATGTTCACCTTGTGCCTTCGGGCAGTCCTTATATTGAGTCCTGATGCGTGAGTTTGAACGAGAATTCCCGCGTTGGCGGTAATGCATAGACGGACGTTATGTGAAAATGTGGACAGTGCCAAAATATCGTTATTTTATGCGTGGCATCATATCTTCAGACATTATATCGATCCATATCGATGAATTGTTACACCCCTAATATATATACACACACACATATACATATATATATATATATATATAAATCTAACTGACTCCACATTTTTGAATGTTACTGTATAATGGTTTCAACAAAAACATTAAGAAAAAAAGAAACATTGACAATAATTGTTAATAATATAATAAGAAGAATTTGAGCATATTAGAATGGTTTCTGAAGGATCATGTGGCACTAAAGACTGGAGTAATGGCTGCTGAAAATTCAGCTTTGCCATCACAGGAATGCATTTTAAAATATATTTAAAAAGAACAGTTCTTTTAAATTTGAATATTTCACAATATTTCAAAGAAGACTCCTGAAATGTCTCTTTTAAAGGGGTCATCGGATGCCTATTTTCCACAAGTTGATATGATTCTTTAGGGTCTTAATGAAAAGTCTATAACATACTTTGGTTAAAATTTCTCAACGGTAGTGTAAAAAAACCTTCAAAAACTAAAGAAACGTTAATCCTCTGTGTCTTCAGTGGCTCAGATGTCGAGAGTAAATGACGACTGCTATATTCATTACTACATCAAACAACAAAACACCTCAATCGCTTAATCAGAGACATCTTGTCTTCCCCTGTACCGGAGTTGGCACAATGGCGGACGGATGACAGCTCACTCAGGGTGGGTCTAAGGTAAGACGACCTTGTCAATCAACTATCGTGGGAGCGGTCTGTACAGAACTACGTCATTCTGACAGGAATCTCAGAGCAGCCTGATTTTAGAAAGGGGATTTTAAAATAGATTTAAAAAAAATTTTTATTATTATAGGATGGATGGACACACTTCCGACACACATTTATGTTAAAACAACTTGTAAAGTGAATTTTGCATCCGATGACCCCTTTAATACTCCAAAACCCACAACACCTAAAAATGCTAAACTGAAATGGACAGTTGAACACATATGACTTTTCTTTCTTTCACTGAACACAAAAATAACATTTGAGACACTCTTTTTGATAAAATAAAGATAAAAGTGGTTGTTAAGATCCAAAATGACTTAAAAAATAAATAAAGTATCATGCAGGTGGGTGAAGAATAACAACATTTGGGTGAACAATTCCTTTAACTTGTTCATTTGCTACTGCTAATTCTCTGATATTAGCTTTGACTATTTTGAAACATTGTTGAATTCAAACTGTGCTCAGTTAAATGTTTGTTTAGGCTTGATTTTCTTAAATTGCAAAACAAGCTAGTGATGTTCATAGATAAACTACAAGACCTAATCTTTAAAAGCAAAGACACTTAGACTGTGCTAGTTAGACTGTGGACACAATAGATTTTTCATGGCTGCTTTCTTTCCTACCCTGTAGTCTCCAGCACTAATGAATTATCGACAAAGAGAAAATAAGACAAAGGATGAGGCAATGGGACTATATCTTTTTCTAAAGATGCATCTGCCCACAACGGCACTACTAAACTTAATTATGCAGCCCCTCACTTGCCTGCTTTGGGGCCACTTCACCTGATCTAAACACCCTAGACCATGTCTAGCATGCTATAAAGAGAGCAGGAATTGTAAAGTACACCCGGCAGAGCTTTGATTTGACAACAAAGCTTGGAGACAGATCCTGAATGACTAGATTTCATAGAGCGTAAAGCTGTCATTGATCTGTGATTCAATTTTAGACGGTGCCTGTGCCTTCAAAGGAGTGTGATAACAAATGCTTTTCTCTCCACCACTAGCTGAGATCAGAATTATGTGTAATGAAACTCCACACTATAAAACCCACCAGACCTGCATGCTTCCATTTAAAGGAATGTGAATGTGGAGACAAATTCATTATTAAAGAAAAGTGATAGTGTTATCTTTTGTTTTGAGGCTTTGAATGGCTGGGCTTTCACATTAGGAAGCGTCTTGACATTATTTAGAATCCTTCCAATGACTTTTGTTGTTCAGTCATCGAGACAAAAATAGTGACAATTTGACTAACGTTTACATATAACAAACATTCTAAGAAACATTAAAGGTGGCAGTAATATTTGACTTTAGAATTTTAACTACGTTTTTGAATTTATCAGAGTATGAAGTATTGAAGGATTGAGTTTCAGTTCTATGTTAGCACACACTGAAGAAGAAAAAAAGACTTACCAAAGGTTTTAAAACTCTGTTATGTGAAAACATTTTGTCTGTGCAAATTGACCCTACTGAATCATATCAAAAGCTTTTTTTTCAACAATTTCACCAACACAGCTGTTTTTTTGGGACAGATGCAATCGTATTTTACCTGTAGGATCCGTTTAAGAGAGTCCAGGTAACTCCTCTCACTCTGCACAATGGAGCCCAAAATATGGCGTCGGACGATCTGTGGTCAAGACAGTCAAGACATTTTTTACATTATAAAACATGTTGGTTTTTTTTCACTTTTGATCAGTTTAATGTGCAACTGCTGAATAAAATTATTTTTTCAAAGAGTAGTCAATATCTATTGTAAATCTATCCAAAAAAATATCTATTGTAAATTAAGTAATTATATAATTTATTATGTAAATATTTATATTACAGCTGGGTCATTCCGTGTCAACTCAACCAGAGGTCCCCAGCTCAATTTTTTTATTTTGATAATACTTTTTTCTGAAGAAAGGTAAACATGTATAGTGATGATAGCCACAATATTAAATGTAATGGATGAATATTTACTGAGTAATCCACTATTTTGTAGAGGGGGGTCAAAATGGCAATTTTCACCCGTGATTCAGAGCCAAAATACAAGGGTTAAAAATGACTTCATAAAGATGTTAGCATCACAATGTTTAGCAGAACTGTTAGTAAAATATATTGATTTTATCAATCTTTTTGTTGCATTATGTGCCAGTCGTGACCTTTCAAAAATGGGGAAAGAGCACTTTAAGTTTTTTCTCTAAAGTTTGCATGCTTGTTACTCAAGAAGTATTAAAGATATCTTAATGCCATAAAGGCATTAAAATGCCATTAATGCCATTAAAGGGCATTAAAGGTGCTGTATGTAGGATTTTGACTCTACTAAAGCATAAAAATACCATAATATGTTTGCAGATATTTAAGAAACATGCTAAGTTAACATAGTTGTTTATTTGAAAAACAATTCTACAGTCAGTTATTCTCCTTTGAAAATGTGCATTCCGGCCTGGAATGTCTGTGTTTGTTATGGTTTGTGAAACCCGCCCACTGCCAGTTTATGCAATTGTATTTCGGAACCCCGGGTTGCCAGTCGGCGGAAAACACAGCGTATTTAATTTCATTCATCGCCATGTGCACTCTTTCCTGTTGGTGTCCTTAATCTGGCAACCTGCGTGTGCTTCAAGTCTGAGGAGGAGGGGCCGGGTGAAAAAAACGTCTCCAATATTTTGAATTTGGACTGCAATACCTAGTACAACAAGGATGTCAATCCTACATACAGCACCTTTAAGATATCTTCTCGAGTATGCAGACTTTGGGGAAAAACTTGAAAACTGCTCTTTCTCCATTTTTGAATGATCACCATTGGCACATAATGCAACAAAGATTGATAAAGTCAACATATTTTACTAACAGATCTACTAATCTCTGGGTAAAAATAACATTGAGATGCTGCCATCTTTCTGAAGTCATTTTTAACCCCCTGTAATTTGGCTTTGAATTTCAGGTGAAAATTGCCATTTTTAATGTACATTATTCAAAATTTATATTTAGTGGCACAATAACTTACCGTACTTAAACTATGTAATCTGTATAACATAAAGCTGTGCTGATTTCTCGCTTAACTTTTTGAGCAAGCAAATTTGTTTTTAAACTGTGTTCTTACCTTTCCACAGTTCATTTTGTTAAGTCTACAATATTGATTTGAATTTGGACAAGATGAAAAACTTTCTCAATAAGCATGACAACTGATCATTTCTTTTACTAACAATGTGCACATTAAAGAACACAGACGGAGCCAGATAATTTCCATAATGACCAGTGCAATCTACCAAGAGCAGCGTAAATTACCGCCTGCTTTAAGACAAGCTTTTTGGGGTGTTAAATAATGGCACAAGTACCAGTAATTTGATGAGCTCAAACGTTAGTAAATCTCGTTGTGTGATTCATTTGAATACTCTCCTCCCATAAATTTTGCATCTGAAAGGGAAACTCCTACAAATGCAAATTCATAAGGTCAGGTGCAAAAATAACTGCCCACGCCTTTTCAGCACTAATTCTTCACTGTTCATCTTCTGTAAATCCTGACAGTAGGCCTACATTTCCAACGCCAAAAGACAGTTTGCTCTGGTGCAAGCTGTTAGTAAATTTGGCCCATAGTATGAATTTGAAAAGAAAAGATCTTCACTTTGGTTGGGATGCAAATTTTACTACGAAATTGATGGGTTCCCTCAAATGTGTATATTTTGGCACGGACTATGTACACACTCAATTTAAAATGTAAATAAATACATATACGCGCACCTGCAGGCTGCTAAGCCCATCTGGCATTGGTCCCAGTTGTGCAGGTGGGTGTTTTGCCTCTGATACCATCACATCCAGATACCCTGTATCATCCTCAGTGTCATCTGTCAGGATACACAAAAACACGTTCAAACATACCATATATCCCTGCAAAGCTAAGAATATACTACTATCTTATTACAACTCAGAAGAGATGCTCAAACAGAAAAAAGTACATTCAAACTCAATACAGAACAAGCTGTTCTAAGCCACATCCAAACAATCTTTCAATCCACACGGCTACAAAGGAAAACCATCCGACATACAATTTCACACCTTTTCCCAAAGGCTTAAAATCTTCACACACATTTTTGCAGCATCTCAAAATAATAAAAGAATCTCCAAATCAAAATGTTTAGCACTATATGCAGAGTGGTACCTCATTTAGAGTGCAATTTCAATAGGCATCGTGCCAGTCTCCACTTCTAAAAGGTGATATTACCCCATTGTGCATTATGGGGACCAATCCCAGCCAATTTTCCTGTGCACCAAATGCCCTCATCAGCTCTTCTCCCTACCTTTTATTTTAAAGACCCAGTCTGATTTATAATGCCTTTCAGCTTCCCAAATATTTCACATCATCTTTTTTTCAGCCTCCAACCTCCAGGAGTCAATTTTCTTCTTAAAAGCAAAATACAAGAAAGCATTGAGAGGTACTGGACTTCATCAGCCTTTTTCTGTCGTGTCTGACTCATGGCAGTCAGATCATCTGCCATCTGTAAAGAGGTCTAGCTTAATCTAATGAACAGCCCTGTTCATCTGAGAGGAAAAAAAGCATTAAAAATGTATAATTGCTTCTTTCTTGAATGGGATTTTTTTTCTATCAATGGTAAAGGAGTGAAGATGAGTGCTCGAAAGAAGATAAATTCTCAAATGAAATCATTCTTAGATTACCTGAGTGGTCCTTTTTATGTAGGAATGAAACTCTCCTCATCACAGCCATTTTGGTCTTCTCCAGGCCATCTTTTGTTCCGCTACGTGCCGCCCGCATCAGCTGATGGACCTGCAAAAGGGACCAGAGGCGAACAAAAAATCATAGTCTGCCGAGCTGGAGTACCTCCAAAACCAGTGATGTGGTGGACCCTTATGGAAAAAGGTCGACCATCTCAAGCCCTCGAGCGTAAACAGCAGTGCTCGGGTTCGCCTGCTATTTATGAGACACCAATTCAGTGCATCAGGGCAGCAGTTGGCTGTGTGCTCAAGGGGGTCTGTTCCAATGGCCACAAGCCACAAGATCCTAAGCGAGTGAGAGAACATCAAGCTACAGTGATATTTTTATATTTAAAAAGGAGGGGCGTCCCATCTCTGCAAAAACAGGTCATTAGTAGAGAACATGTGGAAATGTCTTGCTTGAACCACATGAGAGCTGTGTACTTTATAAGTGTGCCCATAACCCACCGTCATACATAGCAAGAGAGCTGAAGCAAAATGGAGTGTTTTATAGTGGAAGCGATCTGAATGGTTTGTTTACAACAGAGTAAGAAAAAGTGAGAGAGTACGGTGGCCCAGTAGTGCACAACACAACAAAATCTCCACAACTTAACGCATACTGTAGGACTAATTTCGTTGTGTTGTGCTAATTTACCGATGTTGTGGCTTGTTTCCGTTGTGTTGCAGACTTGTTTCCATTGTGTTGTGCAAATTTCTTTGTGTTGCGACTTGTTCCCGTTGTGTTGTGGTTTGTTTCCATTATGTTGTGGAGATTTAATTGTGTTGTGCACTACTGGGCGCAACTTTAAACAAAGAGAGAGGGACTTCAAACAAAGCAAAATAAAGAGACAAAAGGTATGTTCCAATTGACCATAAGTGCAATGCAAAGTGGACTTTACATAGTGTTCAGCCATCAAATCGTTTGGAGCATATAGCATATAATCAAAATGATCAATATATAATTTCACAGGAAGTGAACAAGGAAACTTTCTTTGATGAAAACAGAAATTTAAGTAAGGGATAATCAACGGCTGCACGTCGGGTGGTACTTCACCTCCATGTCATGCATTCAAATCGTTTAATGCACAGCTAGCCGTTTATTATCCCGTTTATGCCATGGTCATTTGCCAGCATTCACATATTAAAGATGTTAATAATATTTGCGCTGCAATATTTGACCGGAACGATAAAAATGACGGTTATTTTCGTCTGTATTACTATTCAACTGTAACTGTATGTTACTATGGTTACCAATGTTTATAGGAAGCGCATTAATATAGAACATGATTAAACTGACCTGGAACTACCTGTGCAGTTAAACGAATTTAATCAACACCTGCCAGCTAATCAGAATCGAGTATTCAGACAGACCATGGCATAATCAAATTTAATGAACAAAGTTCAATAGAACAGCACATAAAAAAAAAAAAACTGTAACAAATTATAAACTTTTTAATCAGTTTAATGCATCCTTGTTGAAAAAGTATTTAAAAAATTGCAGACAACATCAAATATCTGCACAACTTCTTTGTTGTCTGTGTTTGATGACATGAGATTTATATGACCAAACAAGATCAAGTGCAGTGAACTTCTACAGGTATCTCTTCTGCTCTGTTTGTTGGAAGCAGCGAACACAATGAACCCTGAGACTCAGGACACAGATAAAAAAAGTGACAGAAAAGCAAGACACAGACAGAGAGAGAGAGAGAAAACTCAAATGAAAAAGTCTTACCCTGCTGAAAGAGACTTACATATGCTGAGCTCTGGATGCTGGTCCCAAGCATGGGATGCTAGGATGTCAGTACGCCACCAGGATTTTTTACTACATTTAAGTTTGTCTGGTTGACAGCAAGTCTATTTTGGTCAGCAACAACAGACCAGCATAAAACAGCATGGAAATTCATGCTGGTCCTTTCAGCAGGGAAAAGTGCAAAAGAGAAGGAGTGTAAAACCTTGAACCCAGGTTTGTGTGATCGCTCCAATTTACAGCTCTGAGCTAGTTCACCCCCTAATGCCCATTCTTCCCATACGTGCATGAGTGTACCTGATGTCTGCCCCCCAGTCTCATGGCTATCTCCTGTTTGGTCCTGGTGTAACGTTCTCTCAGTCGTCGAACATCAGGGGAGAGCTACGGGTATCATCGCGGCAACAATGCAGCCCATGGGTGAGAGCACAATAACATGGCAACATGGAGGAGAGGAAGGAATGAAGGGATAAGCATAAAAGTGAGGGAAATGGAGTGATGAGGGCAAGGCAAAATCAGGATCGACCACAAAAGCATATGCAAGAGAAATGACTGGAATCAGGAGCATGGCTTAATTTTTAAGTCAAAGCAGTGTCGGATAGACAGAGGAACATTAGATTATGACAAAACATGCACCCTCGCTAATGTGAATCTCAGACAAGCACCTCCTCATTTCCAAAACAAAGCCACAGGCTGCATCCAAAACGGAAGTAGGAAGGCATCACATCCAAATCCAATGTTTGTGAAACATGCTGTCGAATAATATGCTTCCATCTGATCTACTTTCAAAGAATGAATCTAGGCTGCCTTCAGTGCCTCTGATATCCCTGAAACTTGTGTGTGGAGTTCAGAAATTAGATGAACATTTGAAAACACCCTGAATAATTAAAACAAAAAAAGGAGTTATGTATTACCATGCATTTATTTAATTAAAAATACAGTAAAATGGTGACGTATTATTACAGTTTAAACTAGGGCTGTCAATAGATGAAAATGTTTAATCAGATTAATCACACCCTTTTTGTACACACTTATGAAATGAAGCATACAAGATTTAGCTTAAGACGTTTGTTTTTTTCATCATATCTATCGTATCTATTGTTCAGCAAAGATGTCTCTCCAAAAAAGGACACGTGGAGACTCCAAAAGGACACCAAAGAACTAAATTACATAAGTAGCCCAACTGATACATTTGCACACACCAAAGCACACATTAAAAAAATAAAAAATGTAAAAATGTTTCAGAATTCATAGTAGTAAGTGTACAGTAGACAAGTCAAGTTGCGATACCGAACAGGACCACATGGAGACACCAAAAAAAACCTAAACCAACCGCTTTGAGCTGATTGCTTATACATACTACAGTACACGGATCCACTCAGAATGACTAAACATAGCTACATACACGACAAAACAAAACATTATCCTGAATGCGTGTAGAAACAATGTGAATGTACTGAAATGACAGAGCTTGTGTTTTAAAGTGAAATACATAGGAAAGAATAATTTACTAAAAACTTGAGTCTCTATTCTCTATAAGCAGCCTGGTTTTCATTACATCAGTGCTGTTTTGGACTGATTGTTTAAATGCACTCGCTTACTGAATCATTGGACTGGACAGAGAAGCGCTATCTGGTTAAAGGGTTAGAATAGAAATTGTGTTTCAGCAAATTTGCATTAATTATGTTAAATTACTTTATTTAACCAATCGTGTGCATTAAAACGTTAATGTTTACAGCCCCAGTTTAAATGTAACAGTTTTAAATTTTAAAACGCATTTATTCATGAGGTGGCAAAACCAAATTTTTTTTGCAGCCATTATGTCAGTCTTCAGCGTTGCATAAATCTTTAGCAATCATTATAATATATTAATTTTTGTGTTTAAGAAATATTTCTTATCAATGTTGAAAACAGTTGAGTGTTTGTTTGTTTTGTTTTTTTTATGCAGTTTTGATAACAGCTTTACATGTTACAGTTTTCAGGATTCTTTGATAAACAACTTTTAAAACAACAGCATTCATTTGAAATATAAACCTTTTTTATATATATATTTACTATTACTCTGGTGAATTAAATACATCATTGCTAAATAAAAGCATTAATTTCTGTCTTAAAAATCTTATTGTCCCCAAAATGTTTAATTGCAGTGTATATTCATAAATATTTTATATGTAAAACAGACACTGCCATTATTAAGTATTTCAGTCACTATTATTTTTTCATAATAAAAATGTCTGTTTCTGACGCAGTTGCAAAGACCAAAGCCCAATTACCCAGTGCTGTAGTGAAGTCAATTGTTGCTTGTTTGTCCTTGTGAGTTCATTTTAATCTTAACAAGCCCACTATAGGAACTCTTGACACCTTTCGAAATAAAATCATTCCAATTATAAAATGCACTAAAAAAGCTGGCGGAATAACTGTTAAACTGAGCTCAAATCACTGTGGTATTAGACTCAGCAATCTAATTCTTGCTTATCGTGAGTCGTCTGGCACTAGGAATCTTATGGAGCCTAATTCAGCGGAGGTAAAGGTGAGTCTGGCCATGGGAAATTGGTTTCTGAGGGACTGCCGCCTGGGCAAAGTGTTTTCCATACCAGTGTGACCTCATGAACGTGTAAGGGCAGATAACACAGTGCACATTGAATTCAAATTTGCAGCAATATAGAGCAGTGGGAAAGTGTGTCAGTTACACCCAGCGTTAGTAGCGATTAAGCAAGTGCTGGCCAATACTGCACTCTTGTGGTGGCAAAGCACACAGCAACCCTTCACAGACCATTAAAGTATCACAAGAACCGCATCTCAAATAAATCATCAAACCACGTACCAATCAATCAGCCTGCAACCTTGGAGGGTTTAAATCTTTTTACGGGCCTTTGTGGTTTATCATTATGAGGAATGTGAAAATGTGTGAAAATAAATCAGATGTTGGTCAGGATGTAATTATTGCAGTTGTGGGGAGTCTTGAATTAACACACACACACACACACACACACACACGCACGCACCTTGCTGCGGGTTGGCGCCCTCTCAGAGTCGGACTGCTCATCATAGCTTTCAAACTCACTTGAGCTCCAGCCATTATTGGGCCCTTGCAAGCCCTCCTCTTTCTGTATGTCTTCATAGATCAAGTCAGCTGACACACAAAGCAAAGCAGTTTTCAGTACAATCCTGTAAATATCGAAGGACTTCGAAACAATGATGTGGCGATACAAAAATATCTATATAACACAAAGATGGGTGTTTCTTCAACGACAGGCACTTTAGCCCTTGTAGAATAAAAAAAAATAATAATAAAAAAAAATCTATATATAATTTGATAGTGTAAAATAATTTTATATATATATATATATATAAAATGTGATTTCCACCACATCTCAAATGAACAACTGTGTTTGATAACATTCTGTGTTGGAAATAACACGATTGGCATAATTATCTATAGTAAGCAAAAAGCACTGTCAATGTCACCATATTATGTTGTGTTACGTATTTTATTTTCAGCGTTAAAAGCAGCCTAATAAAACATGCGTTACACTAGGTAGATGGCTGAAATGCAATCAAAGTGACTGTTTATCTAAATATCTCACGGAGGCCTGTAAATTGTATAAATAAATGTATAATCAATGTTAATAGTTAAAAAGATATTTAATTTCATTAAAAGGGTCAATGGATGCCCATTTTCCACGAGTTGATATGTCTATTGCCCTATTCGGACGGGTCTAGTTTTCCAGGGGGTCGTTAGAGAAATGTGTGTTTCACAGAGGTACTTGGTGATTTTAATCCCGTCCGAATCTGCCACGTCTGTGCTTTTCTCACACAACCTCTGTAATAATTCCAGAGCAAATTACCTACTGTTTTTCAGCAAACTCACTGATCCTCTGAGAAAACTAATCCAGTCCGAATGCGATGTCTGTGATTGCCGGTGATTTTTTTTTTCCACAATGCGTTTCCTTGTGTGTTTTGTCCAACGTGAAATACCGTAGATGCTCTTACCGCGCGCACATTTGATATATTTGCCTCCCGGCAAATAAAAAATAAAAAATAATAACAATAATAAAATCAAGAGCCAGATCACGTAAACTGTTAAGACTGGCTCTTATAATATCAGAGTCAGGTAAAATTATTCACGGTCATTTCTGCACTCAATTACATAATGTTTTAATTACATATGTGCCTTTATGAAAATTAAACATGGGTTTACTGCAAATAAATAACTAAAGCAAGAGTAAAGTAACCACACATTAACATGGTTTTGCTATACTAGCCATTTAGCTTCACCATGGTATTTGTGTGATTATACTAATGGTAATCAATCCGAATGACTATAGGCAATGCACACATACAGAGTGATCTCTGAAATGCCCAGATGTCCAAAACAGCCCCTCCACCTCTGTAATAAACACAGAGATGTTAGTCACGTCCGAATTGGTACATGAAAATCACAGACGTCAGGTGATAAGAATCGAAACTCAAACGTAGTTTAGAAAACGAATCTCGTCCGAATAGGGCTTGTAACATACAAATAATGGTTGTGTAAAAAAACACCTTTTTTGCCCTGTCAAAATCAGCTCTGTTTACAGCAAGTCGTTTTTTAGGCCATGTTGCTTTAAATGCTAATGACTCTGCTGAGCCCGCCCTTCTCTTCCATGGAGTGACGAGCAGACTTTAAACTTCAGCCGCGAAACTGGCTAACTAGCATATTATAAGGAAAGGCAATTTGCAAAGACTCATAAAAACCCTTACTCACTTCTGTAGGTGAGGCTGGATCATGAATTACTCGCGCGAACATAAGCCCGAGACACACTGCACGATTTTCGACTGTCCCAGACGAAAGACTGGCATCGTGAAACAATCGTGGCAATTTCTGATTCGCCTCAATTGTTTCACGATTCCAGTCTTTCGTCTGGGACAGCCGAAAACCGTGCAGTGTGTCTCGGGCTGTAGACTAGAGGTCTTCACGGGTCCACTTGGATCCCGAAAGCCCGAGACTCGACCCGAGAGGGTTCAGGTCCAAAACTTCTACGAGTGCCTCGGACACGGGTCGGGTTCGGTATTAGCAGCCTCGGGTCTCGGGTAATTAAAATAAATGTGCTTTTCCCAAATGGACCCGATTAGAATTCTTTTAAACTTTCCCAGATGTGTAGCCTACTTGTTAAGTTCATTTTTGAGAAACGCGCGTAAAAAAGGAACATACATTTGTAACCTCAGAAATCCATCTTATAGATATGAGATCCATCAGGAAATCCACTCACTTCATTACGCTGCGTGTCAATGCAAGGCTTTTCTTTTTTTTGTGTGCAGAAGCCCTTCACCGGAGATGAGGTAGCTAACGTTGCAGACAAAACTAGCAAATCCATGATTTATTAACCTATCGATTTATTTTTTATAAAACTATCACGTTTATATTTCAAATCCACTGGTTACAATTGAAAGCCAAACTCAGAAATAACATGTATCCATCAGGCAGGCAAAAATATAAAGTAATAATAAGCTAATAAGTAAATAAACTGAATGAAAGTAATGGAGCAGCAGCCAAAGCAGTCAGCAGGACCCCGGGTAAGAAGTGATTCGGGTCGATTAGAATTTTAGGACCAGAGAAGACCTCTACTGTAGACGCATTTAGACGCATCGGGATCGGCGCATTCCCTTCAAAACAAAAGTAGCGATAATCCTCTGCGTCTTCAGCGGCTCAGATGTCGGGAGTAAATGACGACTGCTATATTCATTATTACATCTAACAACAGAACACTTAAATCGCTTAATCGGAGACATCTTGTCTTCCCCTGCACCGGAGTCGACACAATGGCGGACAGCTCTAACTCAGGGCGGGTCTAAGATAAGACAGCCTTGTCAATCAACTATCATAGGAGCGGGCTGTGCAGAACTACGTCATTCTGACAGGAATCTCAGAACAGCCTGATTTGAGAAAGGGGATTTTAAAATAGGGATTTAAAAAAATTTAAAAAAAACACCGGGTGGATTTTTATCATTATAGGGTGGATGTGTACACACACTTCCAACACACATTTATGTTCAAACAACTTGTAAAGTGAATTTTGCATCTGATGACCCCTTTAATTCCATTTTTTAAATATTTTCTGTATTTCTACATTCCAATTTATATGAATTACATTAAAATTTGATTTGCAAGCTTAAGCAGTGTGCAGTATACATCTATTTTTGTTACACAATAAATATTAAAATGGTTTATGTTTTTTCAATCTTTGTTTAGATTTGTATCTAAACAATCATCATTTGTAAATGTACCAATTAATATTTTCTAATGAATTTTCATATTTTTTTTAGATGGAACACTAAGATCAGAAACAAGAGTAAAACTATCAAATATATTCAAACCATAGAAAGATTAATAATAAAAGTATAGTAAATAACTTTCAAATGTTCTAATATTTAACCTTGTAAAACAGTTCTAAATATTTATTATAAAAACTAACCCCTGGTACACAAAAGTGCTTGTAGAGAAAACACACGCAACAATCAAACAGTCTTGCATGCCAAAAGACAGACCCAAACACAATCTATGACTGACCTTCTCCTGAAGACAGATTTTCACAGGGTACATCATCATAGATCACCTCCAGACCAGCAGAGACCTCATCTAAAAAGAAAAAGATGACAAAATAAATAAATAAAAATGAAATGCACGCTTAAGGACTGTGAGTGCATTAATTTGGATGTGTGTACCATATAAAAGCAAAGTAAGAAGCCTATGAATATTTGTGAACAATCCCTTGACAGAAACTAGAGAACAGAGCATCAAAAACAAAACTGTTGTTCTTTGCTTGAATTTTATGATCTGAGAGCTGCTTCCAAAAAGCTTATCCAAGCTAACACAGACATATGCTTATATCATAACTTGTGAGTTTAGTGCTGTTATTTATTTATTTTTTAGCTATTTATATGATTGGCTTTTTTACCCTGTATTTGTAGTGCTCTAGTCAGCATCAATCAAAACACGTCAATGAAACTGAACTTGGCTTGCCACATTCTTTTAAAAGATGATTTGTTTAAAACAATTTCTTCTTAAAATTACCCCAAAAGCTGTAACGTTAGCTATTTTTCTGAATAGCCTAGCAAACAATCAACTTTAAGTAATTCTCTCTAAAATGTCTGTATCATTTTGCAAGAAAATACACAACGTTTTAAGTATACAAACATGGTTTTATATTATTCTGTTACAAAAGCAAAACTATGTCATTTTTACTCACCCTGGTTTTTTCCTTCAAATGTTAGAGGCTCCGTGCTAATGACATTTTGATTGCCATTTTGTATAAAACATAGCCTATATTGTTTTTTGTTGAATCCATAAAATATTATCTAAAACTTGTACAAATACTGATTTCTCAATTTTTTTTTTATTGCAAAAATTGTAGAAATATACAAGAACAGGGGAAACATGAATGTATTCCTACAAAGAACAAACATAAAAATAAATACTGATTTCTCAATCAGTACAAGAGGATGGGAATGTGTCGTCACAGCGGCAATGCATTCTGGGAATTTGGGTCACGGCACGGGAGCTACAGCGGAGAGTGAGTAGTAGTAAATGTAGACGTTTTATATTATTCTACTTAAGATCGCGTTGCAGTGGTTAAGGCTTATTGTATCATCAATTATATCCCTTTGCACGGCCGGTGTGAAAAACGTGCTTTCTCCGCGTTAGAAAGCCGAGGTTTTCCCTGCAGACATTGATTATAAGGACTATGGCAATTGATCATTCCAACGCGATCTAAGTTGAATCATATAAACATTAAATATGTCTACATTCACTAAGGAACTCGGATGAAAATTAAACTGAAACTCGGTATGGTAAACAAATAAAATGTGGCTTCATAATTAATCTCTGTAGATTTATTATAGATACAGTGATTTCATTCAACTGTAAGCGCTCACACCACAAATAGAAGGAATCATATATGGAAATGTTATCTGCGGCAGCTTGTTAATAACCGGATACTTTTTGTACGGGTTAAGTTTCATTCATTCATTTGATCGCTTGCATTGTTCGGCATCGCTAATAGAGTCTTCAACTTGGTCCAGTCAAGTCAAGGTATTTATTTGCACAGCATCCACAATACACATCGTTTCAAAGCAGCTTCTAAGTTCTGTTACCTCTATCTTAACACTGAGCAGTTTTACCGGGCAATATGACTATGGAAGCAGAATAATGACAATAGTTTTTGAAACATAAAGCATGCTGAATTCCAAAAATTGAAAAAAAAGATGCATTGCAATTAACAGTGCTTGAATTTTAATGCCTTGTATTTCCAGGGCTTGCATTTTTAGGTCCTGAAATTTAACATAGTTGTTTATTTAAGCTGTGAATATTTCATTTCAAAATATTTCACACACATTTTCATAATTAAAAATTCAATAATTCATATTCACCTTCCAGAATTCACTTCCAAAATATTCAATCTGTTTAAAAATACGATGTATAATATTCGACAGGCAAATTTCAGTCATTTTATTTCACTTTCCAAATTCGCTGCCACAAATTTAGTGGTTAAAATTCGGCAGAAAATTCAGCATTGCACATCCGGGAACCGCAGGAATAGCAGTAGAGCACCGATGCATGATCTCCAGCTGCTGTCAGCCGCTCACCAGCAGGTGGCGCAAGCGGTTGTTGATGAAGGCCATATGTGGATCAAGTAACTCATTTACAAAAACTGATTTGCAGAAATGGAGCTAGCACTAGAAGTTTTGATTATCGGGGCCAGTGTAAACATGTGGAAACGCTTATTGTGTGTATGTTTAATTCAACATTTTCGCTGTTTCCCGTAGCCTACATATAAGCAGCTTTCTCTACCACAAAAGGAGATTATAATGCTCTTTTACCCAACGCTGAAGTACAGAACTAACATTACATCTGAGGAAGACATATATTGCTTTCGGTTGTTTAGTTTCTGTAACTCTGTATCCTGGCTTGTGTGACGCTGTGCTGTAATACTGGGGTTCCCCTCATAGGTCACACTCCAGGATTCCCCAACGACACGCGCCTCAGTGAACTAATACAGTGATATAAGACCTCAGATCTCAGAATACACTTTACTGATGATTATGCAAACTATATGCAGGCATGCAAATGAGATCAGAAGAAAGCAACGCGCTGCATTTTCGTTGCTTTCCCTTACCACTGATCTATAGTCGACAGTCCTACAAAGATATCAATACCACGATTAGTTTTAACAGTAAGCAACCACTTTATATCAACATAAAAAAGGAGTACAAAACCGCCTAGGTGTATTTGTGCAGCAAATGTAAACATACACCAAAAACACAGTCTACACGTTTACTATAGTAAAACCATGGTTAATTGTCGTAAGTGTTTTAGCAGTTAGCCTAAGTTATATCAGTACCTCTGTAGTGAAGGAGACTGAATAATAATGAATATTTGCAGCCTCTCAGACAAACAGAGCGATTTTTTTTAGTTGTTTAAACAGATTTACATATTAGTCTGTTTTATTCTAAGCTTATGTAAGATGTTTTCAAAAGATATTAAGGTAAAACAGTCAGCTTTTTCTGTGGTGATTTGCATTTGTTTGCATTGTGTGCTCCAGAGCGTGACCTAAAACATGGCGGAATCCAACGCCGCATGAGGTTGGCAGAAGCTACTTCCACTAACTCCGTCCACCATTGGGCTAGTCAACATTATAAAAGGGGGATAGCAATCTTCCGTTCCAGTGGCGCAGATGGTAAAGCGTGTGTCGTACTTCTTTCAATGCATTCGACCCTGGTTCGTATCCGCCTTTTGACAAACTTTTTTTTTCCTTCTCGCTTTTCAAATTTCAAATCACATCAGAAAAGCCTTTATTTTTAATAAAAATGATGGAAATAATAAAAAAGTTGAAATTAAAGTATCGGGTAGGGTAGGTGTAGGCAGGGCTTTTGTCCCAATAAGGTGGCATCCATTTAATAATTTGAATTAAAATTTACACTCAGTTATTATTGCATGTTTAATAATGTATTTCAATACTGAGGTGCAGACCTAGTATAAATAGCAGAAACCCCTGCTATGTTAACAGTGTAAATATAATCTATAGCTGTTTGCACTTAGTGTAAATAGCATATCACTAAAAAATACTGCTATTTGCACTTAGTGTAAATAGCATACATCGCTAAGAAAATATGCTATTTTCACTTAGTGCAAATAGCCACTGCCAGTAAATAAAGCCAACGAGTCATTGATTTTTAAATTGTACAACTTATAGTATTTCAGTCATTCTTGAGACATGGGACAAAACATGTCCAGCAATTGTAACTGCTATGAGGTTTTAAAAATATATATATATTCAATTGTAAATGTTATGGGGAGTAAAATAGAATGTATTTAACACAATTATCCCCTTCAATTTAATTTGATCATTATTATGTGAAATCTATGACACTTATTGTCTTCTCACTACATCTAAAACAGTGTGTCCACAGAGTAGGGTTCAATCATTCATATGCTATAACATGGACAAAAATGTTTTTTTTTTTAAATAATGAGAAAGACCTAGTTTTATCAAAAGTAACACTTAATAATATCTCATATCAAAGCAAGGTTGTTTTTCAGTGACACATGTATGTTTCATAAGGTTTCGAATTTGTGTCCCCATTTTTTGTCAATACTGTCAGACATTCATTAAAATGTAATAAAATCAGGGGATATCAGGGGCAGCGGTCACTCTAAACGAACCCCTCGCCACATTCCTCCTCTGCAGAGTACATCACTGTCGGACAGTCTCTGGTCAGTTTTATAGTTTTAGAATATTTTAAATCATTTCCTGGTCACAACCATGATATGTTAACACCATCTTCCAATTTCTGAGGATATTATTTGAAATATTTAGATCATTTTATTTTCCTTAAGCAGGTTCCAATAGCATCTAGCATCAACAGAAAAAACTAAATGGCAACTACATGAACTCCATTTGTTTTGTGAAAGAAATGCCAAATTTGTCAACACCGTCAGATGTCACCACCATAAGATTTTGTGTTCCAATGATATATCAAAATACTTAAATGTGACTCTTGAATAAAAGATTTATAAACAATAACATACTCACTGTTTGTTTTAATACAGTAATTTATTGATTCAATGTATTTGATAGTTAAAAAGACTACAAATTCAGGTTTTCGTCACCACCATCAGTTACATATTTTGATTATTTCATTATGATATTTTATATTCGTTGTGGAATTGTTGGTCACATGTGAAAGTATAATCTGTCTGCTAACATGAGAATGTATTTTGAAAAATACATAATTTATCTGTTAAAGATAAAGTTTAAATTATATTACACAGTCCAAGGTAAAAAGCTCATTTTGTTAAAAAAGAGAGAAAAGTTGGGAGGTTATTATAGCATAGCTCAGTAGCTTAATACATATAAGATTATAAGAGTACAAGGTTTTACTTTTTCAATTTTGCACCCTGTTTTGTTCCACTTCTCAATAATGACTGATTTATTAAACATAACTGTGAGACATTTGATGTTTTATCTCTTACCTTCAGCATTTTGTGCTGGGCTGGGTCTGATATCCTCTGTTCCTGCGTCAGTTTTAATAGTGCATGTTTCCCTCTCCGTCTTCACCCCAGTGCAAGTCTGGTCTTCCTTTTCATTTAAGTTCCCTGGTGCAGCAGAGTCTGTGGAAGCTTGATCTCTGGAACATTCCCCAAAAATAGAGCCATATTATTGCTGACCTCTCAAGGGTATAACCGTACTGAGATCAGCTAAGGCCTAAGACTGGGTGGTGGGTGGTAGAAGAGAAGGGGAAGAGTTCAGATGCCATCCGCCCCATTTAGTGATTATCACAAAAAGCGCTTGTGTTTCATTATAAGTGCTACAGTGTTTTGTGTAGAGGACTTAAGCTTGTGGAAATGGAAATGAGATGAAAATGGGGTAGAGTATTCACAGTACAGAGTTGAATAACCAATGTAATATGAGGAATTTTATCTTCATAGAATTTGATTAAATTTAAATAAATGTTTATAAAAGCTAGTACTGCAGGCCAAACAACCCAGTGGTGCTTATTATGTCTATTAGCTGTGGAACACAAAAAAAGGTTAATTACAAGGAAAGAAGACGATGGAAATTCTGTTCATGGAATGATGTTGTCATGTTACAGCACATCCGGTCATTGAAAGGTATTTCAACATTCAGTCTCAACAGTCTACTGCAGGTTTTAATAGTGCTTTTGAGAGTTATCATCTATTGCCTCCAATGACACCACACATGCTTATATCAATTCACAGCACCTTTTACATAACATTTCAAGGGCAGTAATGCACTTCACATACAATAAGGTAAACATGCCAAGTGAATATTAATAAGCTCTGTAACTTCATAGAAAGCATGACATACATCATTTTAACTGCAGTTATTCCATGTAAAAGTGTGTGGAATGGCATCTTAAAAGTTGGCTGTCAGAGCTAATCTCACAAGCTCTCAGTTGCTAGGGGAAAGAGCAGGTGTTTTGCAGTAGAACGCACATAAGACAGCGGTAAGCTCTGTGCATCTCTTCTCACTACAGATGTAGCTAGTGTTTTTCTTTTCCACTCCTACAAAACATACTTCTCCCCAGGTTAAGAGGGGAAGATGTTGCATGGGTATGTTTACCTGCCTCTGCTTTGTGAACATATTGGAAACAGGGTTACAGATCCTTTTTCTCTGCAGCTCAAAACACAGAACTTCTACTTGCAACATTTGTCCCACAAGGCCCTAAACAGGACCTTTCCCTGAGTGCAAAGCAAGTTATTATACTATGCTATTATTATATAATTTAATCTATGCATTGTAAGTAAAAAAGGTGTTAAATAGTTTCTACTATGTTCAGCTTCTAACAGAGGTGGAACAAATTGCTTGGGACTATTAACCTTGTAAAAAAAAACAAGAATATTTGCACAGGAAATAAATACAAACTGAAAACAGTAGGCTACTGACACACACCCCACCAACTGAAAAGGCTATTGATAGCTCTAACCTGCCGCAGTATTGACAACTTCATGTTGGAAACATCCATTCAGCAGAATATAACGGTAGAATAAACTGAAAAATGTCTTGTTTTGAATACAACTTTCACCACAGGAAATCTCACAGGAATGATACTGCCATATATTTCTATTATCATGCATTTCCTCATAACACAACAGAACTAAACTGGGCCAATCACCTGGCATGCAGTTCGCCATAAAGATACATTTAAGTAATGTGCAGGTTATCTAGATTTTAAACCACTTGAAAATGATTTAATGCATTTAAGAATCTGTTGATTCACACAGCATACATTATATTCCATTCCAAATAATCACTCCAATACTCCAAGAAAAATATAATTTGAGATCAACATTACAAATGAATGATGAGATTTTTACAACAACACACAAAAAAATATACAATATTAAAAAATTAAAGGCACTAACTAAATATCACTTGACATACTATGACACCTGAAACTAATAATGATCCATTAGAGGTTGCCATGACAACTGATTGGTGTGACTTAATAATCTAGTAAACTGTGATTTGTGATTGGTAGAGGCAAGCACTATAAAAAGACCAGTTTAATATTTAGTAACAAAACTGCATGGTTGGGTACAAGTTTTGTTTTCTTTTTTATTCTTTTTCTTTTTGATGATAAGCTGAGTGTAGGTTTGGCTTAGTATGGGTACTGTGACAGTGCAACTTTTAAGGTATGTTTATTTTATGGATTTGTTTGTTAACTTTTTTTCTAAGATTTACTCAAACCACTTATTGACTTTAAAGTGTTTTGTAGTTCCTAAAAAATAAATGTTTTGCAGGTTTTCTTTGGCAGTACTTTTAGGCTTTGGTGTTCATGACAGTATTGTAACTGGTAAGTGTATCTAGTTGAATAATTTAACTTGACTGTCAACAATGTCTTAATGCCTTTTGTTTTTCTGTAGTTGATGGCTATAGCTCTATCAGCAATGGAGGTGATCCTGGATATGATAACCCAGATATCCCAAAAAATGGTCAGCCCATGCAGGATGTTAAACTACAAGCTTTTTACACATGGAATGGCCTAAGAGATGAAGCAGGACTAACCAGGCCTCTGCGTTCTAGGAATGTAATTTATAGTGCTGCAGTTAAGGGAGGCTATGGTACTGGAAGCTACAGTACTCAGACTGGCTTGTCAGGTGGTCCAGTGGCAAGTGGAAGTTCTGGTTCAGACACTAGAAGCCAGCTTCAGGGCTCCAAATTTGCTTCGGCTGGAAGTGGTAGTCTTCCTCATGGCTCTGTGGGTAATCCAGTAGGTATTGGCATGTCAGGGTATGGCTTAAGTCGGTCAGTTGGTGTTCAAGGCTCTGACACGATCCATTCTTCCTCTGTCTTGACGCCATTGCAGCAAAGCAGTGATTCTGTTCTTAAACCAGTGCAGCTAACTTCCCTAATTCCTCTGCAGACCAGCAGGGACTCTTTAGCAAAGCCTGACACTCAACAGCTAGTGCAGACAATCTACCAGTCCAATGGTCCACAACCAGCACAAGCCAGCTCTGGAACCATGGCCCAGTCTAGCTCCCTGCAGTTAACCCAGACCAGTGACCAACAATTAGCACAGGCTAGCTCCCAGTCTGCATGGCAGTCAAGCAGAAAGCCTCTTAAGCCTCAAAGAGATGGACTCTGGCAAACTGGTTCCAAGCTGTTTTCAGGTTCCAGGCCAGTTCAGAATCCAAGCTTTGGATTTTTCAAGCCTCTGCCCCCCAAAACTCAACCAATGTCACGACCGAGCTACCAAATAGTGCAACGCAGCAGTGAGTCGAGCAGCCCTCCGGTAGCTCAAGCTAGCTACGCACTTGTGCGTCAGTCATTAGGCCAGCAATTAGCCCAGTCCAGTGGCCAGCAACCAGTACAAAGTAGCTATGAAACTGTAGTTCAACCAAGTATCCAACAACTAGCACAGGCCATCCAGCCTAGCAGTGAACAACCTGCACAATCCAGATTTCAGTCCATGGCCAAGGCCAGTAACCAGCATCTAGAACAGGCCAGCTACCAATCTGTGGCCCAGCCCAGCAGCCAGAAACTTGCGCAAGCCACTGACTTGTTAGTGTCCCAGCCCAGTAGCCAACAACCAGTGCAGGGAAGTGGCCAGTCTGTAGCCAAGGCCTCCAGCCAGCAGCTAGTTCAGGCCAGCCAATCTGTTGCCCAGTCCAGTGGCCAGCAACCAGCACAGGGTAGCTATATATCTGTGGCGCAGCCCAGTAGCCTGACTCATACCAAGCCCCAAAAAGGTAGGCTTCAATTTGGCTCCAAGCTCTTTTCTGGTACCAGGCCACCCCAGAAGAGTTATATCTCTATTGTTCAGTCCAGTAGCCAACAATCCGCTCAAAGCAGCTACCCATCTGAGGCTCAGGCCGGTATCCAACAACCAGCACAAGCCAGCTACCAGTTTGTGGCCCAGCCAGCTCTCCAACAACCAGCACATGCCAGCTACCAGTTTGTGGCCCAGCCAGCTCTCCAACAACCAGCACATGCCAGCTACCAGTCTGTGGCCCAGCCTGCTGTCCAACAACCAGCACAAAGCAGTCACTCATCTGAGGCTCAGGCCAGTATCCAACAACCAGCACAAGCCAGCTACCAGTTTGTGGCCCAGCCAGCTCTCCAACAACCAGCACATGCCAGCTACCAGTTTGTGGCCCAGCCAGCTCTCCAACAACCAGCACATGCCAGCTACCAGTCTGTGGCCCAGCCTGCTGTCCAACAACCAGCACAAAGCAGTCACTCATCTGAGGCTCAGGCCAGTATCCAACAACCAGCACAAGCCAGCTACCAGTTTGTGGCCCAGCCAGCTCTCCAACAACCAGCACATGCCAGCTACCAGTTTGTGGCCCAGCCAGCTCTCCAACAACCAGCACATGCCAGCTACCAGTCTGTGGCCCAGCCTGCTGTCCAACAACCAGCACAAAGCAGTCACTCATCTGAGGCTCAGGCCAGTATCCAACAACCAGCACAAGCCAGCTACCAGTTTGTGGCCCAGCCAGCTCTCCAACAACCAGCACATGCCAGCTACCAGTCTGTGGCCCAGCCTGCTGTCCAACAAAAACCACAAGCCAGCTACCTCTCTGTGGCCCAGCCTGCTGTCCAACAACCAGCACAAAGCAGTCACTCATCTGAGGCTCAGGCCAGTATCCAACAACTAGCACAAGCCAGCTACCAGTTTGTGGCTCAGCCAGCTCTCCAACAACCAGCACATGCCAGCTACCAGTCTGTGGCCCAGCCTGCTGTCCAACAACCACCACAAACCAGCTACCCATCTGAGGCTCAGGCCAGTATGCAACAACCAGTACAAGCCAGCTACCTCTCTGTGGCCCAGCCTGCTGTCCAACAACCAGCACAAAGCAGTCACTCATCTGAGGTTCAGGCCAGTATCCAACAACCAGTACAAGCCAGCTACCTCTCTGTGGCCCAGCCTGCTGTCCAACAACCAGCACAAAGCAGTCACTCATCTGAGGCTCAGGCCAGTATTCAACAACCAGTACAAGCCAGCTACCTCTCTGTGGCCCAGCCAGCTCTCCAACAACCAGCACATGCCAGCTACCAGTCTGTGGCCCAGCCTGCTGTCCAACAACCAGCACAAAGCAGTCACTCATCTGAGGCTCAGGCCAGTATCCAACAACCAGTACAAGCCAGCTACCTCTCTGTGGCCCAGCCAGCTCTCCAACAACCAGCACATGCCAGCTACCAGTCTGTGGCCCAGCCTGCTGTCCAACAACCAGCACAAAGCAGTCACTCATCTGAGGCCCAGCCAGTATCCAACAACCAGCACATGCCAGCTACCTCTGTGGCCCAGCCTGCTGTCCAACAACCACCACAAAGCAGTCACTCATCTGAGGCTCAGGCCAGTATTCAACAACCAGTACAAGCCAGCTACCTCTCTGTGGCCCAGCCAGCTCTCCAACAACCAGCACATGCCAGCTACCAGTCTGTGGCCCAGCCTGCTGTCCAACAACCACCACAAAGCAGTCACTCATCTGAGGCTCAGGCCAGTATCCAACAACCAGTACAAGCCGGCTACCTCTCTGTGGCCCAGCCTGCTGTCCAACAGCCAGCACAAGCTGGCTACCAGTCTGTGGCTCAGCCCAATGTCTTAAAACCAGTGCAAGCCAGCTACCAGTTTGTGTCCCAAACTGTTAGGCCACAGGTTGCACAAGTCAGCAGCCAACAGTCACCAGAAGACCGCTACTACTCTGTGGCTCAGCCAAGCAGCCTGCAAACAGCACAATCCAGCTACCAGTCTGTGGTCCGGCATGGTGAGCAAATGGATTTTAAGCCAGTGCAGGCCCAAGGGGGACACCTTTATCAGATTGGCTCCAGACTCTATTCATGCCAGGAGTATGTATCTCAGCCCAATTACGAGCTTGCAGCCCAACCAGGACCGATTGGGTATCTGACTCCATCCAGACTAGTATCTTCATCCTTAGCTCAGCACATCAAACCTGTTCTGCAACATGGATACCAGGCCCCAGTGAAGCCTGGGCAGGGCACCTATGTGTCTGTGTCACCCAGCGGATCTCCTGAACCACAACAATCAACACTCCAGTCCACTTTAAGACCAGCACAGCTGCCCGAAGAGCCTAGCTTCCAGCCCCCAGTCCTTCCAAGCCGACAGCCTCTAGCTAAGCCTGGACTGCCTAGTTATGGTTCTGTATCACAGCCCAGTGGACAGCAATCTGGACCTTTGAGACAATTGCAACAGCCTGGCTACCAGTCTCTGGCCAAGACAGGGCAAGATGTGCATCACCACCTATTTAAGTCAGAACCTTCCAGCTACAAGCCTCAAATGTTGCCTAGCCGCCAGTCACCATCTCCGTCTGGCTATGTTTCCCTAGCCATGCCAGCACAGTCCAGTTACCAGGCACAGTCGAGTTCTGAGATCATCTCTCAGTCTGGGTACCAGATATCTTCCATGGCAGGGCAGTCAAGCTCCCAGCCTCAAAAGCTGCCTAGCGGCCAGTTGCTAACTCAGTCTGGCTACTCTCCTCCAGCCGTTCCAGTGCGGTCTAGGTTCCAGCCCCAGGTACAGTCAAGTTATGAGACTGTATCACAGCCTGGGTTCCAGACATCTATGCCGGGGCAGTCACATTACCAATCTGTATCCAGATCAAGTTCCCAATCCTTGGAACAGCCCAGTAGTCTCTTTATTTCAAGCTATGAGTCTGCGTCACGACTGACGCAACCTGGAACGCTGTATCCAGCACAGTTGCGTTATCAGCCTGTCACAAACCAAAATGATCCTGGACAAGCTCAAAGTAGCCAGCGTTCACCCCAAACCAGGTTCAGGCTTTTGCAACAAGTGAAATCCTAGCTATTTACTAGTGTTAACAGATTCCTAGTTTTGGCTAATGTTTGCTCTGTTTTGAAAGTGCCAATAAAGTCACTTAAGTGTATTTTTGTGTGTTTTTAAGTGGAAAACCAACTCGTACCTTTTGTTGGTGGTTGCCGCATCTGTAAACAAAATAAGGGGAAAATGTGAGGATTGTATAATCTAGTTTAAGTTGGCTGATATAACAGTTCCACTGAACATTAAATATTCCAAAGTTTAAGCAGGTATGCCAAAATAGTAAGTAATCTGGCTATTTATAGCAAACGCTTGTCTCGAAATGGTAATGGTTCCCCAAGATGTAGTTCAGTAATTCCCAATACCAAAATGAGATCCCAGGTGAATATAATGTGGAAATGACAAAGTAGGAACTTACTAGTGTTATAACTGGTACACTCCTGACCAGCAGGAGAAACTGTAGTGACTGCTTGGGATAAATTATCTGCATGTTTTTCCTGAGTCCCCTTCAAGTCACTTGAATGTGTCTGAGGCTCACTGCATTTTGCAGTCTCCTCTCCGGAGGTAGTCTTGCCCTTTTGTTTGCCAATCTCATCTTCAAAATTGACTCTTTCTCTCTGCTCTTCTTCCTCCACATCCTTCTCCAGGTACTGGTGAGATGAAGCTGTGGACATAGGCTCTGTAAAAAAGGAGCCAAATGTTATTTTCTACATCATACTACACTGCATGTAGGTCTTTTATTTGCACTTCTATAAAGTGTATGTGTGTGTATATATGATTACATTTACAGGACCTACTGTGTGTTTACACACTGAAAATTTAAAAGTTGTAAGTTATGTTATTGTCTGAATGAATTGCAAGTTTGTGTATCACTGGGACATACTATTTTGGATCAACACTATAAGACAAATTGCAATTATAGGCAACCTTACTTTGGAATTTAGTGATTTAGCATTTGGGAGGTTTTCCTCCCCCTCATAAACCACTACACACAGTTTATTAAACATTCTTTAGTTATCACATCTATGTCACTGTCAAAAAATAGCTTTGTTTAATGAGTTGCACCATTTAAGGCAAATGCTCCCTCATCCCACATTTGGCAGTTTAATGACCTCACAATTGTTTCCTTCGGTGGCACAGTTCCATGCAGTGATACGTCTGCTGATATCACTGTCCACAAGGACATGATCGTACATGAATTGGATTTTCTGCAAAACTATAGGGATAAGGGGATGGATTACAGCTAATAAGGTTTTATGTGCAGGTCACAAATGATGTCACAGCCAGGCATACCAGGCAGAATATTGAGTATGTGTTGTTTATTAATTTATTATCCACAATCTATGTTTGCAATGGAATATTATAAGCTTAAAGGACTATAAAAATTTGGTTTGCATCAAAGGAACAATCAGAATACATCTACATGCTACATAACTATACAGTAATGCATCACTAATTAACCTCATTAGGCAGGCTCATATTATAAGCTTAAAGGACTACAAAAATTAAATAAAAGGTCAAATCCGATTTTTTTATTTTTTTTATCATATCTACATGCTTAGACTATACATAACTAAACAGTAATGCATCACTAATTAATCTCATTAGGCAGGCTCACTAGATTATTTAATAATAAGTAAATATGTCTTGTGTACAATGGACACCATCACTTTGAGCCAAGATTGGCTCGTCTGAAAACCTAACCACAAATGATTTACCTATACGTTTATTCAAATACTGAATCAGTTACAAAAATGCTAATGTAATGAAGGGAGCCTGAACAACACCAGACATGTTTTTCAGAACATTCATGTGAGTCCATTCTGATAAAGCCATTGTGTCCAAGGCCTTCTGTCCCTTACAGTGGACCACAAACACAGTTTCTCCAGTGGGCCCACTTCATGTTATACCACACACAATGGCTCTCTTGTAAATGAGACCTTGGAACAAACTCACAAAGCGTTGTTTCTGCATTCATCACCGAGGAATGCCTGGCTGTTTGTTAGATCACAAGTCAAAAGGTCAATGGTATGTGATGTGAGAAATGGTGGGACCAAGCACTGCTAAAGAGAAAGGATCATCTGTCTCCAATATTTCATCCATTTCTATAACAATATATGACATTACAGTCTCAACCAAGGAGAACCACAGGAAATTGACATCATGATGATGCTGATTGGCTGATGGCACCAATGTGCACAGTCCCCCCAAAAATGCTTCGACTTATATTTTTATGAAGCAGACCATAAACTTATTTTCTCATGGTGTAATGCAGTATTACGATTGGCATTAGAAAGTATTGAGGAAGACTGGAATTGCACATTAGTTAAGACCAGTCTGCATCAATTTTCAAAGCAAAGAGCATGGATATCCAGAACTACTGTCAGTTGTGGTTTATTGGGAGAAATAACCCAAGAAAAAGTATCATGGAAAATAAATATCAAAAAAGATATAAATTGTTTCAGCATTACAATTAAATTAATAATTGGAGACTCATCACAATAATTGTATAGCTTTATTCTATTACTGTATTTTAGGAGAAACATCTGAGACAATGTTAATATTGAAACGTACCTGGGAACTCCATGAAGTCTACTGCAATATGAAAGAGAAACCAATAATATTCTTATTATGGGCATTTACCTGAAATTGGAAGAACATTACTGTATAACATTTTGTAAATGTGTAAACAGTTTTGATTGGCTGTTCATTGGCAAACAATAGCAGCGGGAAAAATACTGCAATCCCAAAAAAACAAAAGAAAAAAAAACATTACTGAGCAAGAAAACACTTCTTTTTTTTTTTCTTTTTTTTTTTTAAATCAAGCAAAATAAACTGCACACATCTGGGGCCGTATTTACAAAACATCTTAAGGCTGACAGTAGCTCGTAACTCGCCGATTTAGGAGAAAATCTTAAAAATAATGTTAACAAATAATATTATAATAATATGATAACAAAATCACTTTCACAGACTTTTAAATAATGTTCCTTCCTGGTGGAATGACCTGCCCAACTCAATCCGAGCAGCTGAATCCTTCAAGAATCAGCTAAAACACTTCCATCTCTTCCATCTTTATTTGTCCCTCTAACACTCTCTATTCTAATTCTATTCTTAAAAAAAAAAATTGCCCCTTTTAGACTTGCACTCTATTCATTTACTAACTGCTTGTTTTCTTAAAAAAAGACAAACAAAAAAAACACACTAGCTTCTCTATTCTTTTTGTATTCCATCTATTTCTTTTCTTTTTATTAATTACACAATTAACAAAAGCAAAAGAAATAAAAGGCCTCTAACACTAGCTTGCTCTATTCTATCTGTTTTCTTTTTATTTATTATATAATTAAAAAATCCTTGCTACGTGTACTATGTTAAAGGTGCAATAGGTGATTGTCTTCAGAAACATTTTTTGTTATGCTGGTTGAAAGTCTCTTCACATCCTGATAGCAATCATTAAGTTAAGTGGTCTAAATGTATGTATCTATATTTATATATTCTGTGGAAGGTGTAGGACCAAGAAATGTTCATCCAATCAAAACGCTCGGTCCGAGCGTTTTAATTGGCTTTCCTACCTGCCTGTCAACGTATGTATTTTCTTACCTCTGCGCACCCGGTTGGCGCAGACAGGATCCATCATCAGCGTGTTCACGCACACTATTGCGGATAGAGCGAGAATAGCAGGCAAACATCAACAACCCGATCTTCCTTCCTGCCTGGTATTGTAGTACTTTTACTAACTGTGCTATAATGTTTTCTCACCGGTGAATGACACATGATGTAGCTCCTAATTCCAGTCCCCGCGTGCCCCGCTCTGCATATTTTGCATGTCTCGCTTAGTTAACACACCTGAATCAGATAACCAGCTCATTAGAAGACAGCTACGAGCATGAACTGTGTTCCGATTGACATGCTCCTAGTGTTCATTGCTCCCTACTCCCTGAGCAAGGGAAATCTGTTGAAGTTTACTTCACTTCGGAACATTCATGGTGGAATATCTGGTGATGTCCACTTCGCATGGCACTTAATGGTCCAACAGAACAACCGTCGGACGTGATAAGATATGCATATGAAATGTACAGAGCAGGGAGGGCGCGAGGACTGTAATTGGAAACCCTTGATGTAGCCTATTGTAGTAATTTAATGTTGTCTCTGGTGTTCTGCTCTAATATGCATATATGCGTGGCTTTGGACGGCGATTGCAGGAAGGGTGGGACGTTCGCTTTCAGTGCTATCAGTAAACTCTGAAGTTAGCATCTTCTATTGCACCTTTAAGCTAACTGAGACTTGTTATAGCACTTGCATATCATTGCTCTTTTGTTGATTTTGCTTCAATTGTCCTCATTTGTAAGTCGCTTTGGATAAGTGTCAATCCTAAATTTAAGACTTTTTAATTTAAAGCAATTCAGAAATGCTTTCTGCGTCACCCGTTTCATTTGTGGGGTCTGTGCACAGTATGTGCATAACGGTCCTCAGAGCAGGCTGTAGCCTACCGGTGGTGAATATACAGCCCTCAGACAGAACAGGCAGGTTGTCGATGAGTGACAGAGTAGAATAAGGATGGAGCAAAGTCTGGATGCGCTGTCCTTGAAGGATGTTCAACTCGGTTTTGTTTATATTTTGTTTAGCCTATAATTTTAAATGACAGATGTCATATGTATTTATTATTTTTCTCTGCGACACTTTTCCTACTGTGTTAACAGCAAAATGTTAAACGAATTTAGTATTTTGACAAGACGAATAAATTAGCTAATAGGCTATTTTTGTACAACCTACTTTTTTTCCCCTCTGCAACACTTTTTCCTATTGTGTTGTAAATGTTAAATGAATTGTATCCTGACAAGACGAATAAAAATAAGAAATACAATTTTTGTACAACATTTTTACAGTTTTTTACGATTGCTTAAGCACGATTTTAAAAACAAGGCTCTTTTTGTCAAAACACAACACACAATTCACACATCCAGACACACAAGTATCAGAACACCTCAGGGCCCGTATTCTTAAAGATTCTAAGATTCCTCTCAGAGAGCTTCTAATTTAGCTTAAAAAAATTTAACTAGGAGTCTTAGCTTAAAAGTGATTCAGGGCCATTCTGAGAGTAACTCGGAGCGAGGAAAAAGCAAAAACTTTTATCTTAGTGAGGAGGCGGGGCTGACCCCATTGCTAGCTATGACACAGTCTTTTGAAGACTGTGATTGGTTAGTTGTCCAAGAAGGAAATAAAAGAGTGCTTTTAAGAGTAGGGTTTATTGTAAGCCTTTTAATTTTTCCTGTTTTACCGTATTCTCTCTCTCTCTCTCTCTCTCTCTCACACATTATATATGTATATATATTCTTTATTTTTTATTTACCATGCTGTCATACTTAACGTATTTTATAGGAAATGAACAGCGACACAATGAGGTTCTGAAACTGCTGTAACAGACCCAAATCACCGCTGCTGCAGAGTTGCATTTTTCCAGTTGCCAAATATGTTCATGTTGTTAATGTAGTGATTACGTCCATTTCTGGCGCTATGGCATTTCTGCGCGGTGTCGGAGATATTAGCTTGTCTCAAATAAGATCGGTCACAAACATGATTCCTGCACGATCTAATATGTAGCGTCTTATTAACTCACTGTCATGCATTATGTGCAACACATTTCTTCTCCCTCTTCATGTTTAGTCCATTTTCTCCACTGCTAAAGAAACTCTTACGTCTCTTAAAAGGCCTCGTTTGTACTCCTTACAATTTTGGACGTTAAGACCTCTTTTAAGGTTTAAGATGCTTTCTGAATTACTTTTTTCTTTACTAGCATCTTTTCTTTAATTTTAAGAGGAAACACCCACATTTCTAAGAATTTTCTTAGAATATTGTTACTAGGAGCAGCTCTTAGCACTAAGATTTTTCATGAATACGGGCCCTGGGTGGCTAGGAACATGAAATTATCCAGACATGACTTCCTAAATATGATTATACTGTATATATGATTATAAATATTAAGGAACACAAAGGTCAAAAACCCTTAATCATCCATCACAATGAGAGAGAGAGAGAAATAAAAAAAAAGAATATAGTTCTGGGCCTGTATTCACAAAACATATTATCTTACCACTAAGAATTCTTCTAAATAGCAGTTAAACATTTTAGCTAAGAGTTTTCTCTTAAAATCTATTCACAAAGCTGCTGAGACAAACTTTTACTAAGGAATAGAGAGAAGTCTTAAGCTAAGAGTAAGGGGGTGGGGTTGACCTCGTTGCTATGGATGATGACAGCATGCTTACTAACTACGCACACAGTGGTTGGCTGATAGAGGAGGAGTCTCTGTCAGAGATTCATTCACAGAAGTATTGTAGAACGCTATATTATGAAGCCATATTCAAATAAAGGTTTAAAAAGAAAAATATAAAAAAAATGTTAATTGCCACATTCAAATAAAGATTTTAAAATGCAGGCAAAGTGTCACTAATTAAACAATATAACATAGATGTATATGCTCAGCTAATTGTCAGCCTGTATGCTTCTTGTAAAAAATTAATTGTAAATATGCATATAAATATATTGCATATATGCATATATAAGCCTTTTAATTAATAGAGTAGTAAGACATGCAAACAAAAAAGAAAACCAAACTTGACGCAAGAACAGCTGTTACTTCTTGCCCAATTGGTTAATGAAAACAAGCATATAATCAAAGGAAAATTTGAAGTTGGGATAACCTCCAAAACCAAAGGCGATGCCTTTTTAAAAGCACATTATCGTCAAATGTTTCTAAAATGTTTCCGTTCTGAGGCAGATTTCCAGCAACTTCCATTTTAGGATAGTTTGTGGTTTGCTCTTAGTGACTTAGGAGTCCTATTCACTACTCCGAACGTTTCACAGATTTAGGAGCTAGTTTTAGTGCTAAAGTGCTTTGTGAAATACTCTTAGAGCAATTTAGATTTTCTCCTAAATTGGCGAGTTATGAGCTACTTTTAGCCTTGAGATGTTTTGTGAATACGGGCCCTGATGTGCAGCAACAGGTTGTTGAGCTTAGCAAAACCTTCACAAAAGTCAAGAAAATAACACAAAGTATAAATAACTAAATAATAATAATAAAGTAAGAAAACAGCTTAAGCATTGAACATTTACATTTCCACCATTAGGACAATAATTATAGAGTTCCAATCAACATGAAATGTTATAAATCTGCCTGCAGTATATTGTCTGTCTGTATTGTCTAAATGCAACGTGAGGAAGATAGTTTGAGTGGCTAAAGACTCTCGAAGGATCACAGCTGGAGAATTGCAGAAAATAGTTGAGTCTTGGGGTCAGAAAGCCTTATAATAGGGCCATGATTGGATCTTCCAACAGAACAATGATTCAAAATCAACATAAAACTGGGTCACTGAGCACAAAACGAAGATTCTGCCATGGCCGTCCCAGTCCTCTGACCTGAACCCTATAGAAATCTGAAGAGGAGAGAGTATCAACAAGAAGCTGCGAATCTGAAGGATCTGGAGAGATTCTGTATGAAGGTATGGTCTCTGATCTCTTGTCAGGTGTTCTCTAAACTCATCAGGCATTATATGAGAGACTCATAGCTGCTAAATTGGCAAAAGGAAGTTGCAAAAAGTATTAAATAAAAGGGATTTCCCTTAATGATATTTTCATTCCCTTTCATTTTACTTCAATGAAAGTTTAGGGTTTTGTGCCACAGGTTTCTTCTATCAAGGGTGCCAATAATTTTTATATATAAAGACCCGGAAACACAACGTTAATCTGTCTCCTGGTAGTCCTGAAGTAGCTGTAGTCTTCCTCCAGGAAATCAGCCTATAAATTCTGGACTAGACTAAGTCTAAGATATTTAAAACCATGACAGAGAAAGCAGACTTCTGTTAATCTGGTTTAAAAGGCCATTTTAGTCTAGGACTAGGTTTATGCTGCCTTCACGTGCTGTCGGAAATGTCCTATTTCCCACTTATGAAGTCGTGATTACGAGCTTGTCGTATTCAAGTGCTTTGATGACGGAAAGAATAAAATGTAGCATCCCATTGGTTGACAATCATATAAACATTCACCGCGCTGTACATGCAGTTCGCTGACAATTCTGGAATTTCGGTCAAATACATGCTTATTTCACTGCTTATAAAACATACAGTATGCAGTATGCTTCGAATGATCGTTCATATCTAGTCTATAAATACACTACTTTAGCGACAAGACAAAGGGATGTAGTTGTTGTGAGAACAGCATTGACAGCAGCAATGGTTGTTCCCTCCACCATGTTTAAAGTTTATGACCCGCCCAACTCGGAAACTTGGGTATCAAAATTATTACGAATTTCCCAGTGGTAAATACAACTTGAGAGGCCGTTCATGTCCAATTTCCGACTAGGAAGCTTGTATTTACAATAATTCCGATAGCACATTTAATATCTGTTTGGGAAACCGCCCCATAGAGTTTAAATTCTTTAAGAATAACACAAATGTAATATATGTAAATTTATTTAATTTACTTGCAATAGAAAATTCAGAATAGAATGCTAACCTTTACATTTCATTTTTATTGATGGGCAAATCAATAATAAATATGATTTACAATGCTGGTCCCTGCAGTGTCAGTACCTGTCTGTGTTTTTTAGTGTCTTTCCAAGAATGTTCTGTCATGATGTACGTCTGCTGATTTTTATAACAGCAACATAACAACAGCATTTACACTGTTATTGATTGATATAAGAATATTTACAGGATTGAAGCAACTTTTGTACATTATTATATTACAAATTTGCATTTGTGTTGTTTTCCCTTCCATTTTTGAGTTGCAAACCACCTGCTGACAACCACTGGTTCCTGCTAATAAAACTATGGACGCAGCAGTGTACAGTATCAACACATGGAGGAAACATCCTTTTCCGCTTCTTATCAGTATCCCAAGAGTCTGTTGCATTAAATAGCTGGAGTTACCACAAGACAGCTCAGAGATATGCTGACAGTGATTCATGATGTCATCCCTGTCCACAGGGTATTAAACCAGGACATGTGCTCAGGATGAATGAATGCACTGCAAAATATTAAAATAAAGCATGTCAGATAATAAAATAAGGTTGTGTTGCAACTTGCTACTGTTTTTTTTTTTTTCACGTGTATCTCCTTTCTTAATTTTAGCAGGATGTATGAACAAATACACCAGTGCATTCTGACTTAATGGCAGGTTACCCTTCTATTTAAACTGCAGGATGCCTGTACAGACCTCTACATGTCCTCTATTTTCATAACTGCACATACTCAAAATGTGCCAGGTCAGCAGTGGCTGATTCTGCAGACCACAGACATGCAAGGATGCATTATTCATCCTTGGGGTTGTCTATAATTCACTTTTAAATTAACAGTGTGTTAAAGTCAGGATGAAATGAAAATTCTGCCTATTTATTTATTTATTTTATAATGTATAATTATACATTAGTACATTTTGTGTGTGCATATGTTTTATTTAGGGGGAAAAAAATATTTGACCTCATAATATTTAGTGCAGCTTCACATTAATAAACAAACAAAAAACAATGAAAATATTGATTTAGGTCAGGTGTTGTTCCAGTTCAGTCAAGGTTTCAAAGTTCATCAATTATGAAACAAGTTCAGCTCGAATCACTTCAATCTTGATTCAGTTCAGTTCAATAACAGCGTCAAGTTAGTCATCATCTAGTTCAATTCAGTTCAAATTTTGTTCTCATCTGATAAGTGCTATTAAATCAATAATATTACTGAATTTTGATCATCATAACTGGACCTTTCAAAGAAAATGACATATTCTACAATCAACTATTGTTAATTTGCATTCATTTAAAATCCATCAAAAGCTGATGCATAGAATCAAGTCCCACACTACATTTTAAATAAAAATACACACTACATTATAAATAAAAAAAACATCTGTTACTACTTCTGTTTCATTGCAGCTTTACAATAAAACGCAGAGTCACCGTGTGTAAATGACTGAAGCAAGGAATTCCATTGGCCTCCTAATAATAGTGATGCCAAAACACAGTATAACCATAAAACACAATAAAGAGAGTCATGTAACATGTCATTGTTCATTCATATTGTTCATTCACATCCTCAAACCTTCAAAGCATGATGTGGTTTGGCATGCAAAGGTTCAAAAGATCTGTTCAATTCTACCTTTACATCTATAGAAACAATCACATAAAAAGCTCAAGCTCCTCTTTCACCTTCTGAACATATAGTGTTTCGTGTCTCTCCTGCTGTTGCGTAATGTGTTCTCAAACAGGGCAGAGGACTTTGTACAACACCTTTCACTTTCTGAAATTTTTCTCACATGCCTTAGGGCAGGGGTGCCCAATCCTGCTCCTAACGATCGACTGTCCTGCAAAGTTCAGCTCCAACTCTAATCAAACACACCTGAAGCAACTAATTAAGGTCTTCAGGATCGCTTGAAAATTAAAGGCAGGTGTGTTTGATTAGAGTTGGAGCTGAACTTTGCAGGACAGTCGATCGCCAGGAGCAGGATTGGGCACCCCTGCCTTAGGGTGTCAGATGGAAACCTTCAAATTCGCACTAACATGTGGATGGAACTCCCTCCATCCAATATCCAGTATCACATCCGCTAAGAGGCCCCTGCGTTTGTACACATGCCTCTGTCATCCCAGAGGGCCCAAAACCTCCTTTGTATTGGAGAGACCACTGACAGGGTGCATTTGTACTGCAGCTCTCTCTCGGACATGCATGGACTGCTAACGACGCTGAACTGTCATAGAGAAAAAAGGAGGGAAATGGAATGTGGCCCATTTTTAAACTAGGCAATTCGGTAAATGTAAAAGGAAGTCAGTGAAAGTTCAGTGGCAGCTAGATGCGGATTTGGAGGGCCAGGGTTGTGAGGCCCCTCAGTACCACACAAAGTGTGTGATTATGGATCTTATGTTGGAATTAGTCCATAAAAAGCTGCTATAATTTCGCTCTAAATCAGATATATGGTTGTACTTGGAGTTTGAAAATATTTGATCATTCCCAGTTAGCACCTTGCAGTTGCCTCATGTGTCAGAAGTTCTGCTGGTTAGAACTGGGATAAAGGGATAGAAATAGTAAATAAAAATAATTTACGCACCCTCATATCATTTCAAAGCTCTATGACTCTCATTCTTCTGTAACAGCGAAAAAGTGTATATTTTGAAAAATGTCTCAGTACAGGACTTCCATAGACAAAACAATACATCATATTTTGTGTTCTCATAGCCTGTGAGAGTGTCTTTCTGGGTTTACGGAGATTTGTAAGATCCCACTGTTTCCCACTGAAATTGGGGAGAGTGCACAGCCTCCTTTTCTGTCTTCTCTTCTCCTACCCCCACTCTAGAGAAAAGACCCCTTTTCATGGTGCCCCTGCCTTTGTTGCATGAACGGGAAGCAAACTTAGAGTATTAGTGTGCACGGGAAAAGTGAAACTGATAGACCAATAAACAGCACAACTCACCTTTTTGTCCTCAGTAGTACTTCCACAGGAAAGCTTCAGCACCTCCCAAGAGGGACTTTAATCCCAACAACCTCCCATGCACTTCCTGCTATGAAATCAGCTGCCTCCTTGAACACATCCTCATCCTCCGTTTATCCGCTGGTGCCGGACTGAGGCCTTTGTGAGGGCGGCAAATACCCTGTGCTGTTTACTTTCCCACAGGCAGCAAGTTCCCTACTCTGTGCACTAACCGCTCCACTCCTCCTCGCTCTCGTAGGCTGAATGAGCCCCCCTCTTCCCCCGGCTTCTGTCACTCCCTTCTTTTCTCTCATTCCTTCCCTCCCCTGCTGTTGAACAGTTACAGCCCTTCTGAACAAGCATAATGGCTGTTAAGCTCCACCAATGGCTAAGCTGCTGGCAGACTTGTCGTCCAATTAAAGTCAAGTTAGATGACCAAGGGGCAGGGTCTAGAGAGCTAAAGGGAAAAACAGAGTACGAAAAGCCTGGAAGGGAGGGAGAGAGAAAGACAGAAAGAGAGACAGGGATTACAGCATCTCCAAGCTGGCCAAAAGTGGAATAAATAGTATTAGCTAAGTGGTGACCATTCAGTATTGTGCAAACTGTGCAAAACACAATGGCATTAAATATATCACTTTATATATATTTAAAGGATACATTACATGCAGTGCAATGTGTAATTTTTATATAAATTATATAAAAATTCATAATTTATAAATAAACACTCTATAGATCAAGTGTACTGCAACATTCAAGCCTATAAAGCCAGCCCTCTGCCACATCTAGGACTCTCAGACCATCTGTCTCTGTCCCTGATACCAGCACATAAACCTCTCATCTGTACACAAAGACCATCCACAAAGACAGTCAAAATATGAACTAAGGAAGTCACCTCAGCCCTGCAGAACTGCTTTGAGGATACAGATTGGGACATTTTTGCACATCAGCCGTTATTTCATATATACATTTTTGTGCTGAGAATGTGTCTGAGACAAGGACTTTGAAAGTATTTCCTAACCAAAACCCATGGTTCAACAGCAATGTAAAAACCCTGCTTAGAGCACGGGATGCTGCGTTTAAATCTGGGGATCTGCAGGCCTACAAAGAGGCTCGGAGTTACCTGAGGAAGGGCATCAGGGAGGCAAAATGCAGCACATAGAGGAATACTTATACAGTAACAACTCCAGATGTAAGTGGCAGGGGATAAAAACTCTCACTGGCTTTAAGGACAGCCGCAAAAACCGCAGACAGCTACACTGCCAGGCACTTTAAACAACTTCTTTGCTCGTTTTGACCACCGGAGCGGAGAGAAAAGACTTCACACTGCTTTACCAGAGGTCAACAACCCCATAGTACTACACCAGCACCAAGTCAGATCCACACTACGCAGAAACAATGAGAGGAAAGCAGTTGGTCCAGATGGAGTCACAGGAAGAATACTTAAAGGGTTACTCCACCCCAAAATTAAAAATTTGCCATTAATCACTTACCCCCATGTCGTTCCAAACCCGTAAAAGCTTCATTAGTCTTCGGATCACAATTTAAGATATTTTAGATGAAAACCAGGAGGCTTGACTGTCCCATTGACTGCCAAGTAAATTACACTGTCAAGGCCCAGAAAAGTATGAAAAGCATCGTCAAAATAGTCCATCTGCCATCAGTGGTTCAATCTGACTGTTATGAAGCGACGAGAATACTTTTTGTACGCAAATAAAATAAAAATAATGACTTTATTCAACAATTTGTCTCCTCTGCGTCAGCGTAACGCCATTTTGGAAAATATCCACTGGACGCAAATAGCGTATGCTGTTCTGTGTCAGCCACACCACACGGATACATTTTCTACGCTTGGACTTGAACGAAAACTGCGTATCCTTGTGGTGTGGCTGACACAGAACAGCATACGCTATTTGTGTCCAAATTTTCATTTTGGGGTGGAGTAACCCATTTAAAGCCTGTGCGGACCAGCTAGCAGGGATATTCACCACCATCTTTAATCTCTCACTTCTGCAATCCACAGTTCCGACCTGCCTCAAATCAGCTGCAATTATCCCAGTACAAAAGAAAAGCACAGTGAATTGCCTTAATGACTAGGGGTGGGCGATATAGCCTCAAAATTATATCACAACATTTCAAGAATATTTGCAATAATGATATTTATGACGATATGCAAAAAAATATGGAACAACGTTTTATTGGTGGTTGCAGCTGGCAGGCAGCAGCATTTATTAGTGCAAACACAATGAAGGGCAATTTTCATCCTTTTCCAATGAGCTACTGTCATTGATGACAGACTACCTAATTCGAAGTGTAAATCTATTGTCATAAGGTGGCAGAAGCAGCATTATAGTGCAATAGTAGTGACCAGTGTTGGGCAAGTTACTTAAAAAAATTAACTAGTTATAGTTACTAGTTACTTCTCACAAATAGTAACTGAGTTAGTAACTGAGTTACATCATTATAAAAGTAACCAATTACCAGGGATAGTAACTATTGTGTTACTTTTTTTAAAAGAATGATCAAATATGTCAAATAATTGAATATTAAATGTTAAATGAATGAAATGGACACTACATGGAATACATTTTTATTTTTAAACATTATACACTAATACAAAACAACAATTTAAAAATACTTATTTAACTGAAATTTTTTTTACATTCTAGCAGAGATTATACCAACAAAGCACAATTTAACTTAAAATTAATAAGTTAGTAAAATAATATTTTGTGGCCATTTTGAGACCACCTTCTTGAATCAGGCTTGCAAATAAATGCAGCCTTGCTGAGCAGAAGGGAATTCTTTTAAAACATTAGAAAATATTATAGATCACAATTTGAACACTATGTGTGAACGTTATAATAAATGCATTAATAGAGCTGTTGTCATTATTATCATTATTATTGTCTTACTTTTTAATTTTATATAACAGAACAACAGTAATATTACAATACTAACATTTATGAATGTTGATGGAGCTTTTATTTTGACGGAAACCCGCAGGAAGTCCTCAGTGCTTCTTTTTGTTGACAGCAGCAGATTTATAAATTATTCTCATTACTAATTTGGGAAGATGCACGTATCACATTGTCACATGCCTTGTAAAAATTCATAAAAGTGTTACTGAGCAACTGACGTGTAATACAGTTTCAGCGCAGATTTCCCTAAGAAGACAGCGCCACGAGCTATTAGAAAACATAACGTTCTGCAGTGTATTTAATTGTTTAAGGCCATTTTGCGATTTTAATCATCATACAGAAACCAGCAACAACCACCCCTTCCTCTTCTCATCGGAGACATGAGATGCAGTACTAAACGGTCTCTGCTGTCGGTGCTTGTAATACAGCAGAGCTCAGCTTTTAATACAGTCAGCTGACATAAACTTGTTCAAAAGCTAAGCAGTCTGGGCCTAGGCAGTTCGCTGTGCACATGGATACTGGATTTTCTGAGCAATAGACCCCAGAAGGTCAGGACGGGAGATCTCACATCTTCCACACTCATCCTGAACACTGGCACACCACAGGGGTGTGTTCTCAGCCCCCTCCTCTACTCCCTCTTCACCAATGACTGTTCCCCCATTCATCCTACAAATACCATCGTCAAGTTTTCTGATTCCACCAGGCTGATATCAGACAACAGTGAGACAGCATTTCACAGAATGGTGCTCTTACAAAAATTTGAATCTTAACATCAAAAAGACCAAGGAAATAATTTTGGGTTTCAGGAAATCTAAGCACACTGAGCACTCTGCCCTCTTCATGCATGGAGAGGAGGTAGAGAGGGTAGAGAGCTTTAAATTCCTTGGACTACAAATCTCTGCTGACCTCACCTGGTCTACGCACATCTCCCAGCAGGTGGGGAAAGCACAACAGAGACTTTACTTCCTCAGGCAGTTGAAGCACGCCCAGCTCACTCAAAACCTGCTGACCAACTTCTACTGCTCAGCCATAGAGAGCCTGCTAACCTATTGCTGCATGGTGTGGCTTTCCAGCTGCACAGAAGAGAACAGGAAGGACCTGCAGTGGGTAGTGAGGGCAGCTGAGCGTGTCATTGGCACATTACTGCCCATACTCAGTGACATCTACACTGACCGACTTCAAAAGAAGGCCACGTGCATTTTAAAAGACCCCACTCATAGGCTAGTTGATACATAGATACATAGATTATTTCATATTGATAGATTACATAATAATGGAAGCTCCACGCAAGAGATGCCGCGCATCTGTGGTGTGGAAGCATTTCCATTTGGAAATACAAAATAAAGTGGGATGTATGTGTGATAGGCAGCAAGCCTACTGTAATAATACAACATCCATGATGAGCCATTTTGAGGAGCACTCATCCTGGCCTTTTGGGGGGTGCAGAGGATGGTAACATTGTCCCTGTACCTAGGCCTGCTATTGACACTGCTGCGCCATCTAACCAAGGTATGCACTGTATGAAATCTAATTCAGAAAATCCTGAACATAATCCCTGGACATAATCTGTTCTCCCCTCTACCCTCGGGGAGAAGATATAGACTAATAAAATCCAGAACAAACAGACCGAAAAATAGCTTCTTTCCTCAGGTAGTTAGATGATTAAATACATAATTCCACTTCCTTCCAGGACTCATGCAATAACTCTAATCTTTCCCCCATTAGATTACCATACTGCACTATTACATCTTGCTCTACCTCACTGCACTACCTCAGTGTAATTATATTTTTATATTTATATTTTTGTATCTATGCCTTTGTCTTGAATGTTGCTGTATGTTTATAATGTCTACTTGTCTTGTAAACAGTGTTGTTTATAAACACTGTCATACTGTTTGTTACCTGCTAATCTGAAGAGCTGCGAAACTGTATTTCGTTGTTCCTAAAAAATGACAATAAAGTTATATTCTTTTCTATTCTATTCTATTCTATTCTAAATTATATTAAAAAATCATGATTTTTTTAGAAAAACATTTTAAATAATACATTTTGAAAAATACCTTTTGAAATAATTATTTTGAAAACATTTGCCATTTTTACCACATTATTCTGTAAACATTTGAAAATTAACTGTAAAAATAAAAACAGTAAACCTTATTGGAGATTTATTATTGTTATTATTATTATTATTAAAACTCTATGGTTCTTGAAACCTAAAAAAAACTATTTTTGCGTAGAAGGCATGTAACATTTCAGCACCTAATTTTCTTAGGTAAATTGAAAGTGAAGTGACATGTGGCCAAGTATGGTGACCCTTACTCAGAGGTTGTGCTTTGCATTTAACCCATCCAAGTGCACACACACAGCAGTGAACACACACACACCATGAACACACACCCGGAGCAGTGGGCAGCCAATGCTGCAGCACCCGGGGAGCAGTTGGGTTTGGTGCCTCGCTCAAGGGTCTTACCTCAGTTGTGGTATTGAGGGTGGAGGGAGTGCTGGTAATTCACTCCCCTCACCTACAATCCCTGCCGGACCTGAGACTCGGACCTGCGACATTCGGGTTACAAGTCTGACTCTCTATTCATTAGGCCACGACTACCTGTTGCATTCATTTAACCCTCTATGGTACCGTGTTGCCTCCAGGCAACATACCCTATTTTAGGATTTTTTTATAAAATGAGACATTGATAAATAGGTCAACAGAACTCAAATATTAATCAATGAAAAGGCAAAAAAGTGGTCACATGACCCTCAGGGGTCCATTTTGCTTCCAATTTCAGGAACATGTGTACATGTCACATGACTCCATATTTTCTCCAATGAAAAGTGCATTTATCATAAATTTTCATCCATATAATGGATGGAATCAACTTGGGGGGGAAAATCAAGTGCGATATAGTGATATTTATAGTGTAATTTGGTTAATTATATTTAGGCTAGATTAAAAATTACTATTAAGATATTGATAGATAGGCTATAGACATTAAGTTAAGTCAGTTAAATCGTGACGTATTGTCAAGTATGGTGACCCATACTCAAAATGGTGCTCTGCATTTAACCCATCCAAGTGCACACACACAGCAGTGAGTAGTGAACACACACCCGGAGCAGTGGGCAGCCTTACTCCAGCGCCCGGGGAGCAATTAGGGGTTCAGTGCCTTGCTCAAGGGCACCTTAGTCATGGCTGTTCAGTCATAATCCCCACCTTCAATTCCTGCAGGTGCGGGAATCAAACCAGCAACCTTCAGGTTACAAGCCAGACTCCCTAACCATTAGGCCATGACTACCCCAATATTGACAGATAATTAGGATAAATATACTCATACATTCATATAGGCATACATATACATTCAAATAAGTTAGATAGTAACTAGCACAGCAAGTTAGAGATAGGATATCATAGGCTAGTTGATACATAGATACATAGATTATTTCATATTGATAGATTACATAATAATGGAAGCTCCACGCAAGAGATGCCGCGCATCTGTGGTGTGGAAGCATTTCCATTTGGAAATACAAAATAAAGTGGGATGTATGTGTGATAGGCAGCAAGCCTACTGTAATAATACATCATCCATGATGAGCCATTTTGAGGAGCACTCATCCTGGCCTTTTGGGGGGTGCAGAGGATGGTAACATTGTCCCTGTACCTAGGCCTGCTATTGACACTGCTGCGCCATCTAACCAAGGTATGCACTGTATGAAATCTAATTCAGAAAATCCATATTTTTAAATTAAAATCTTTATATGTAAAAAAAAAAAAAAAAAAGTCAGACATTGTGGCTTGATTTCTTTTATTAATGTTCATTTTTCATGACCAAAATAACATTTATTCACAAAGAGTTCATTCAGATGTCAGACCGATGTTTCAACACATTACAATAACAGAATAAAACACAAATTTTAAATGCTTATTTTAATTACATTCGATTACAGGATTCGAAACCAAGGTGACAGCATTCCAGTCGAGAACACTAACCACTCGTTGAATCGATTAACACAACATACTTGAATTCGCCTAACTGCTTCTCTGTCGAAGCTGTTTCAGAGCAATACTTGAAAATGACCACTAGGTGTCACCGTAGAGACGGGTGGCGAATTGTTTCGAAGCCTCGACACATTTGCTTCGACTGTTTCAGTGTTTAACGAAGCCTCGCTCTGCCCACCACTAGTTTATGCTTTCTGCTTATGACTTGTTTGAATGAACATCATGAAGTGGTCTCTTTTTGGTTTATTGTCTGGCATTCTGTTATCACTGAACTGAAAAAAAAAAAAAAGTTATATTAAACAAATACCACCATAATGTTTCAATATTTAAAAAAACAACAACAAAAAAACTGTGGGCTCAAGCTTTTAGACAAAAACACTTATCTATCATACGATCCTCAACAGTGGTGATTTTTTTTTTTCATACTGCAGTGCATGATGGGAGTTTTTTGGTGTTACCCAGCATGCATTGCAGCATGAAGCATTTTGTTGGTTGTCACCATTGTTGAGATTCATATGCTGGTTCTTGATGTCTTTGTGTCTGTGTCTGTGTCTGTCTAGCTAGTACAAGAGTTCAAATATGTATAGGCATAACATAGATTTAAAATGTATCCACAATAGGTATTGGAGCAACGCTTTGCTCGCATGCTTTAGCTTTACAGGGTTGGTAATGCAAAACCGTCTTTTAACATTTAAAATAACACACTGTGAAATTGTAAAGCTTGTATTGCTCATAGCAATTTACTACAGATGAGATTTTGCCAATACCTCCCTTTATATATACAGTACACAATTATTTACATATAAAAGATCCATGCAAAGTTTTTTTTTTTTTTTCATGTTCCAATGGTTAGATACAAAACTGACTTACTACAGGTTAGATTTTGCCAATATCTCCCTTATGGTATGTACAGTACACAAATATCTTTATTTTTTTTATAAAAACGACAGTAATTCACCAAAAGGGTTTTTCATGGTAGGTTGTAGTAAGTTGTGAAATTTTGCCAATATCTCCCTTACTGTATGTACAATTCACAATTGACCTATCGGTAAGCCCCGCCACCCTACTGTTGCTCCCTCGGACAGACAAATGGAGTTGCTCTGTCTTTCAATGACAGCTACAGTGTGAAAACCTATTGTCCCACAATGTTTTTGCACAATTTTGGTCACAGAAGGCCACCAAATGGGAATTAAATATTCCATGGAGGGATTTATTAAATATTTAAAAATAAATACGGTGGGTAACTCGACAGCGTTTACAGATCACAATGCAAGCGGGAGAAGTCTCATATTACGTCGGTCATCATGATCGCAGATGACAATATGCAGAATCAACACTGTTCATGTATCGCAGGGTATGATTAAATTAATGTACATTTAACCAGTTTAATATGGAGAGGCACTGAAATGTAGACCTTCGTTTAAGTGTTTTTGACCTACACTGTACAAGACACGAGAACAGTCCGCTATTTAGGTTTGTACATTAGCATAACTTTAACGTTAGCTAGTTTTAGCCAGAGATACCTTGCTAAAGCACAAGATAACATTAACGTTCTGCGTGAGCAGATGAAAATTGTAACTTAATGAGTGTATGACAACCAGAAAATTAAAGTTTTTGTCTTCATTTGTAATGGAGTGAATACTTAGGGACATTTTGCTGTTTTGTTTGGATTCAGGAAATGTAGTAAAATAAATTATATTGCCCATCCTCTCAGGATACCTGGAATCAGTGTTACAAGTACCCCAGGCACATCGTTTCTCCATTTTTGAAGCATAAACCCCATAAAACCGATGCGAGCTTCGGATCTTCCAATGTTTCTCTATGGCGCTGAAACCTAAAGATGTCCGAGTTTGACTCCCCGTGCAACTGATACTCGACTGCCATTGGCTAGTCTGCGTTCGAGGGGAGGGGCTTACCAATAGGTTGTAGTTACAACTTTTGGAGCATATTTAAAAAAAGAAGAAAAAAAAACTTTGTGAATTACAGTAATTTCTTAAGAATAATTATATACTGTATGTACAGTGAGGAAGATGTTGGCAAAATTTCAACTGTAGTAAGTCAGTCTGGTCATACAACATTTGGAACACGAAAAATCCCATTTTGGTGAATTACTGTAATTTTTTTCTTAAATATTTGTGTAGTATACATGGGGAAATTATTGTCTAAGGTGAGTTATTGGCAATATATATTTAGTCAGTTTTAGTAAATTATTAATTTACTGTAAACATTAATTTGAATAAATTATTGTAATTTATTAATTAAATTTAAATAATTTAATAAATTATTACCTCGTTTTGTATTGTGAGGTAAATTTTCAGACGGTCCCTAAAGCAGCCTAGGCAAATATGCCGCGAATATCAAACCTAAAACTATCGCGCTTGGTTTTCTATGGGAGAAAAAATGGTTTGGTGAAACTTGTTGGTTGTGGGCTCATATTCTGGGCTCATCTGCTTAAATTTACATAATATACAGTAATATATTTTATTAATTAGATGCTAAATTTAATCATTTATCACTGAGGCAACAAACCACATTAAGTGTTTTCTTTATGGTAAATGTTTAACCTGCAGTTTGTAACTTGCGTTCATTTCCTCATCTGTTTGCATCATCAGTAAGATCTGAGTTTGGTCTTTTAATAGGCTTGTTTGAGATGTGCAAAATCTGCGCAGAACCGATCACCGGTTAGAAAAGTGTCAGAGTGTTTTTTTTGTTGTTGTTGTTTTTTAAGCATATAGGCTAACATTCACAGGGTATACAATCAACGCAATAAAATACAGGTGCATCTCAATAAATCAGAATGTCGTGAAAAAGTTCATTTATTTCAGTAATTCAACTCAAATTGTGAAACTTGTGTATTAAATAAATTCAATGCACACAGACTGAAGTAGTTTAAGTCTTTGGTTCTTTTAATTGTGATGTTTTTGGCTCACATTTAACAAAAACCCACCAATTCACTATCTCAACAAATTAGAATACTTCATAAGACCAATAAAAGAAAAACAATTTTTAGTTAATTGTTGGCCTTCTGGAAAGTATGTTCATTTACTGTATACAGTATGTACTCAATACTTGGTAGGGGCTCATTTTGCTTTAATTACTGCCTCAATTCGGCGTGGCATGGAGGTGATCAGTTTGTGGCACTGCTGAGGTGGTATGAAAGCACAGGTTTCTTTGACAGTGGCCTTCAGCTCATCTGCATTGTTGGGTCTGGTGTTTCTCATCTTCCTCTTGACAATACCCCATAGATTCTCTATGGGGTTCAGGTCAGGCGAGTTTGCTGGCCAGTCAAGCACACCAACACCATGGTCATTTAACCAACTTTTGGTACCTTTGTCAGTGTGGGCAGGTGCCATATCCTGCTGGAAAATGAAATCAGCATCTCCATAAAGCTTGTCAGCAGAAGGAAGCATGAAGTGCTCTAAAATGTCCTGGTAGATGGCTGCGTTGACTGTGGACATCAGAAAACACAGTGGACCAACACCAGCAGATGACATGGCAGCCCAAATCATCGCTGACTGTGGAAACTTCACATTGGACTTCAAGCAACATGGATTCTGTGCCTCTCCACTCTTCCTCCAGACTCTGGGACCTTGATTTCCAAATGAAATGCAAAATTTACTTTCAGCTGAAAAGAGGACTTTGGACCACTGAGCAACAGTCCAGTTCTTTTTCTCCACAGCCCAGGTAAGATGCTTCTGACGTTGTCTCTGGTTCAGAAGTGGCTTGGTAGCCCTTTTCCTGAAGACGTCTGAGCGTGGTGACTCTTGATGCACTGACTCCAGCTTCAGTTCTCTCCTTGTGAAGCTCTCACAAGTGTTTGAATCAGCTTTGCTTCACAGTATTCTCAGGCTTGCGGTCATCCATATTGCTTGTGCACCTTTTCCTTCCCAAATTCTTCCTTCCAGTCAACTTTGCATTTAATATGCTTTGATACAGCACTCTGTAAACAGCCACACCTTTCAGTAATGACCCTCTGTGACTTACCCTCTTTGTGGAGGGTGTCAATGTTCGTCTTCTGGACCATTGCCAAGTCAGCAGTCTTCCCATTATTGTGGTTTCAAAGAACAAGAGATACCCAGAATTTATACTGTAGGGATGGTCATTAATTGAAACACAAATGTAAATATTCTAATATTTTGAGATACTGATTTTTGACTTTCATGAGCTGTAAACTCTAATCATCAAAATTAAACAATTTTTTTTTTTTTTTTACTTTACATGTAATGAATCTATAATATATGAAAGTTTTTCACAACATTCTAATTTATTGAGATGCACCTGTACATACACAACCAGAATACAAAACAGCAAATACCTCAATAATAGTAATAACAAAAAAGAAATATAAAGAGAAAAACAAATAAATCTTTTAAACATCTTTTAAAATAAATAAATAAAAAGTGTCCAAGTTACGTCTGCCTTGCTCTGATGTCATGCTGATGTGTGCCGAAAAACTCTTGCGACTGCGAGGCGGCTGTGTCGGATTGAGCAGTCGTGCGCAGTTGCGATCTCCACGGACTGCGCTGATCAAAAGCATGATGGGAAACGTCTGACTGACCTTCTAAAATGTTTTATTTTTTTAATCTGATTTCATGCAGTTATGTATTTAAATTGTGCATGAATATTCCCAAACACTGACAGTGCAATCTCTGTGTGAGATATGTGATTGATGTCATGTTTTCTATTAAAATCTAAAATACATGTTTGAATTAAAATAAAAATGGATGATAAATAGGCCTTTCCTGTGGAATTAAATAGCAAACACTTTGAGTGTCTTGTTGATCATATTTATATTCATATAAAAGCAACAGAACTGAAATTATATCATGTTTATCAGCAGCACAGCATATGAGTGAGAATAACGCGATATCCGCCTTTGATCTCACAGGTATCTGTTCCACTTCGAGAAGGCAGAAGTGTCAGTCTTGACTGGCTTATTTCACTCCTCCCCTCACTGCAGCCGCCTACTCTCGTGTATATATTACAGGCGAGGCGAGGCGCATCTCAAACAAGCCTAATGACTAAACCTCGAGTCAAAAGCCTTCAAGTATGAGATGTGATGGAGCATGTGATTTGTTGAATAGTGAACGAATACGCCCATCACTGACCGAGTCGCTGTTTTGAGTCTGAAGGAGAGAGACATCTCGTTCGTGAATGAGTTGAATGAACTGGTATATGAGTCATGACATGTAGTTCGTGAATGAATGTGTACCGGGTAGGTCGGTCATTTTAGCATGCGAGTCGGTCTCCTTCAGCAATCAGCAGAAAGTGGATGCAAAGCGCAGCAGGTACTGTGGTAATGTGCACATACGCTTGTTTATATATATTCATATTTAACATAGGCTACAGAACATAACTCCACGATTTATGAATGTGTAAAAGTCCGACCAAACAATAAAAAAATGTATTATGCAAGAAAACCTTATGTTTTGGTCATCTGAACCCATTTTATTTATTTAATGAGTAGATTACACATTTTATTAAAGTCAAATCAAGTTTTTTTTGCATCAAGTAGTAATGCAGTACAATCGTTGACTTTAGACATGACACATAAGACACTCTTTTTCGCCCCCTTCTGGCGTATATATGTAATTTGAAGAAATGGTTACTGAACGAATCAGTGAACGAATCTGAACTATTCATTTTTGTGAACGAACTGAAAATGAACGAATCTCTGGAAAGAATCAAAATTTCCATCACTACTCTGACCCTGCGTCCCAATGTTCATACTATCCATCCTAAATAGTATGTGAGACTGCAATAAGTGTGTCCCAAAGCATAGTATGTTGAAAGAGTATGCCAAAAGTCTACTATTTCAGGTCGATTTTTGAAGTGTGGATCCGTGCACACTCTAATGGCTAAAACTGCCCACAATCCATTGCGCTTTGGCGAAGAATTCGGTCCAGAACTACAAACACGATTAAAAAGCGTTAGAAAAACTACAAACGTGGCGGATGCGCGTGATCGACCTTTATGTAGAGAGGTTTACAAAAAGGGGTCTGAGTTACTAATAATCAACACTTAAACTGGTAAAAACTATTTATTTATTGTTATCCGTGTTATATTTTATCTGCAACAGCAATGTGAACTTTTATAAACATCCATTTGGTCGTTAACTTTTAAATGCATCATTATGCAGAAAATAGCAGAGTTCTCCGCATAAAAGACCCGCGACTGGCAGATCGACGAGCTACTTCTTTTTTCTCCAATATGGTAGGAAGTTAAATTAAATGAAATGTGGAGGATGTTAACTGTGACAAGATGATTGACAGGCCAGTTTACAGCATAGAGATAATATACGTAGACGCCTCATAGACTGACGCTGCCTATTGGAGCTGACGTACAGCGCGGCCGCCATCTTGGATGGGTCACCAATGCGCCCCTCCTGCATTTATTTCTACTGAGGAAGGTGTATCCCCAACTACAATAATCATAACTCCCCGACGAATTTTTACCGGATTTTCACACGGTTTGGTTTGTTACAAACGGCAGAGATTTAGTTATGATACAGGACGCTGTCACACATTGAAAAATACGCGCTTTCATGCTAAAAGACTTGGACATGGTAGGCTATGGCATATTGATAAATGTATAAATGAATGAATTTTATATTTTAATAAAGAAACAAGTTTGATTGTTCATTTGAATTTCTCTCTCTCTCACGCACACACTCACACACACACTCACTCACTCAGGCACACGTGAAAAGAACTTAAAATAATAGTGGAAACAACTTACAATACGCCATAATGTTTGCTCATAAAGGTAAGAGTAATACATCATTCGGAACTGTAAAGGGTCTACTTTTATTTGTGTGCATTCACAATATCAAAAAAACCTTGTGCTTTTATTAAAATAAATAGGAAAACAGAGGATAGGCTTGCCGTCTCGTCTTGAGGAGCGCTTCAATGATGAACCGAAACTCAACGAATTGAGTCACAAATATGATAAATATATCTATAAAAGCTTTAAATTACTACTTTAAAACGAAATAATTAAAATCGAAAACAAAAACTCTTTCATTATGTAATCCGTAAAGATGCATTTCTCTCTAAAGGCTCGTCCAATGAGGAGATGGCAAGCCATTTTTCATCACCGTCTAAAATCTAAAAATAAGGAAAAGCCTAAAACAGGCCCGATTATATTTTTTCAGATTTTTACGTTGCTCTGCTCTTAATTTCTTAACATTTAAAGGATTTTCTGCAACGTAATTTTGTCTGCATGTGAATTATTTATTAGCCTATTTTTTAATCCATGCAGCAAAATGCTTTAAAAACAGCTGTAAAAATTACTTTATTGCATTCCAGATGATTTTAAAGAACTTTTCACTATAAATTTTATGGGTAGCTTGAATGTAAAACATTGTCATGACTTTCGTTGTATTCCCATTTGTAAAATAGGCTACAGATTAATTGTGGTAGTCTAACCTGACGGTTTATAAACAGAAATTGTCATGCAAAAGACTGATACGTTCATTATTAATGGCGTGGCTGGTTCGGTCGACAGAAATATGGCTATAATCTACAGCTGAAATGTTTGCGGGGCAAATCTCAGGTCAGTCTGAGCGCTCATGGTACGCACAGTGCGTCCAGCCGTACACCTGCAGGCGCCACTGACCACAAATGACACAAGCATGAAATGATTCTCAATTCCGAATTGGGTTTCTGCAATGTGCTCCCCGAGAACACATCCTCTGAAAGTTGAAGAACAGAAAAAAAAAAAAACAGCAAGAGATAATGAGAGAGTACCAGTTCCTGCTGTAATAATGTTACACGTAAGTAACGTTAGTTACAACGACATAATATTATAAATAGTAAAATAACCAAAATTATTGTTCAATCTTACTTGTGAAAGGTAATCCCACGCGATCTGGTATCTGCGCGGGTTACTGCAACAGTAAACTGCACAAAATACGGGCATAAATTCTCCATTGACTCCGGTGCTAGTGTAGAGTGAGGAGACCCAACCAATATGGCGGCGACGCTGGATTACGTTCCAGCGGGTGTTTCTCAAACGGAAGGCTGCATCCTACAAAGCATATCTAGGCTGCCACGTCATCAAACGTCTCAATCGGAAGGATCCTCGGAAGACAGCCTTCGTTTCGCGTCCTTCTTTCAGCTGAATTTGAAGGATGCATGGGATGTATCCTCCGCGACCTTCAATCACCCACAATCCTTTCCATTTCGTGAAAATAAACGGACGAAAAACGAGTCAGTACTGAGCTTGTCTGAATTTATTATGAAATCTAAGACAAAAATAATGTTTTCTGACATGAAAGGATAGATGTTATGTTTTGTTTTGGTTTAAATGACTTACTAAAGGCTAATCTGCCAATAATTTATGCCACATGGAGATTATAGACGGCGGTTTTTCATTGTATTGCATTAATAGAAAGCCAAATAATATAAAGATTTGTAATACAAAGGATTTTTCAAAATTAAAGTTTTATTAATGTTTTTGTGCAGTGACGGTGAGGGCGGGAACATATGTGACGTAGCCACGCGCACTTACTAGAGCGTCTCATTCTAGCGTTTATATACCGATGAGGAGTCTAGCCTACAAGACTCTGAAGGACTGAACTAGGAAGGACGCAGCCTCGGTAGGATCCAGCCTTCCGTTTGAGAAACACCCTAATGTCTATGGTTTACAGTGACAGGGTGCGTGTAACAGATGCGACATGAAACGGTCTGTTAAAGACGCAGTTGTGTGACGTGATAGTATGTCCCAAAGCTTGCCTACTCTTCTACTACACACTCAAAAGTGTGTACTTTTTCTTCACCAAAAGAGTACATACTTTATCAGTTACCAAAAGCTCTGGAATTGGTTGAACAATTTTCATGTGCCTCAGGTCTAAAACTTAATACTTCGAAATGTGAATTTATGTCAATTTATGATATGGATGATATATTCTTAGGAGGTATCCCAGTTAAAAAAAAAAGTGTAAATTATTTAGGAATTCATATCACTAAAAATTCAATCAGTAGACATCATTTAAACTTTTTTGATCTAATGAAAAAAAACGAAACAGATCTTTAACATCTGGCTTCAGAGAGATCTCTCATTATTTGGTAGAGTTCTTTTATCTAAGGTTGAAGGGCTTTCTCACTTTGTATATTCTGCTCTTTCTTTATTTGTCAACGATAAAGCTATAAAGGAAATTAATAAAATATTTTTGGATTTTATCAGGAAAAATAGACCTTACAAATTAAAAAGAGAAGTGCTTGCTAATTCCAGAAGAGAAGGTGGCCTTGATTTTTTGGACTTTGCAGAAACTGTAAACACCTTTAAAGTAAATTGGTTGAGAAGATGCCTTATGAATCCAATGTCACTGTGGTTCTTTATTCCAAATAAGATATTTGACCAACTTGGTGGACTATCTTTCTTACTAAAGTGTAATTTATTGCCTGGCAAATTACCCATTTCCTTATCTAACTCCCATCAGCAATGTCTTCTTTCATGTAAATTTTGTTTTGTCCATGGTTTCTCCCCCGCAAAGTTCTTCTTTGGAATAATGCTGATATAACTGTTAGAAATAAGTCTCTTTTTGTTCCCCTTGATGGTTTAATAATAACTTGAACTGTATTCTATCTGTGTTTGATGATTTTGGTAATATTTTAACTTATGAACCTCATAATTTTCCAGTCCCACCAAAGGAATATAATACTTTTATGAGAGCCATCCCAGTAGGCTTAACCCAGTTAATTAAAAGTCACCTCAAATTCAGTAAAGGCAACAGTGTTTATCCGGCTTTACATTTGGGTGGTATTGATATTTTAGATCGGAAATGCAATAAACATATTCGCAAAATATTTCAGACAAAGAGAAAGATTACTCCAAAAGGGAAATTCTACTGGGGTTCCTTTATAACAAATATAGATTGGAGAAAGGCCTGGCTTTTGCCAAGTAAATTTTGTATATCTAACAAAGTTAAGGAGGGTCATTATAAAATCCTTCATAAAATGTATCCCGTTAATTTGTCTATTTCTAAATATTCCGATGTTGATGAGTCTTGCTCGTTTTGTGGTTTTGTTGAGGAAACATCTTCCCATTTGTTTTTTGATTGTGGTGTTACCAACAAATTATGGGTTGACGTAAGCACCTTTGTTTCTAACCTTACATATGTGACCCATACCTTCGTCCTCAAAGATGTTATTTTTTATTATGAAAATCCAAAGCTACTACCTGTTGAATATGTTGTTAATTTTCTTATATTGAATGCAAAATTCTTCATTCATAAGCAAAAGTGGCTTAAATCTCCTTTGTCTTTCTGAATTTGATTCTCGTTTCATCTCTCAGACTTAAAAATAACAAAAAGAGTGCCAAATTTTTGATGCACAGCTTTTCGAAAATGATGTAATTTTATTTTTGCTCTTTTCTGTATAGATAATTCCATAATTTGATGTACGCAATTCCAGAATATTCTTTTTTTTTTGTCTTTATTTTTATGTTTGTTCTTTGTAGGAATATATTCATGTCTTGTTTCCCTGTTCTTGTATATTTCTACAATTTTTGCAATAATAATAAAAAAAAAGGCAATAACTTAATAATGGTTATAATACCAGAGGTGAAAACTGTAAATTATTGAACTAATATTCATTTTAAATGGTATCCCATGGCCAAAAAATGAAGTATAAGAACACAATTCAATCAAGGTAAAGCTTTAAGCATGAAAGGTTCATGGGTGTGGGCTAAATTACTTTACAAACATTTGATATTAAATATCATTCAATGTCTATTTCAATGCGCTGCAGCTTTTTCCACATAGTCTAACACTCTTTTCACATAATTAAATATTCTCTAATCCAACCTGTTACATTTCTTAATTAATAAAATGAACTACTAACTTGTCGACAGCAAGAAGGCAGAGGGAGAACCTGCACCAGCACCACTGACAGATGAAGAGGAGATGGTCAAGTATTGGAAGATTTCTAAAATCCAAAAGTAAAAAGAATAACTTTTGCTTTTGTATTAGGAAATAAAGATGACCAAAAAATGTTGAATAATTTGTTTATTTAACAGCTGTGGTGATGGTTACGGCTCGTACTACCCCTCCATTTGGCATCCTTCCATTCCATTCAGTAATCAGTTTCATTTTCAGAAGGTGAGATGGTGGGGATATGCTTGTCATCAATGCACCCAACCACACTGGAAATCCTGAAGGAAATTCTGATTATTGGGTTACTTCCAGTAATTTTTCTTACCCTATGGCGGACAATTTTACTTGTTTTATGTAATATGCACTTAAAAAGGAAAATCACCCTGGAAACAAGACTAAATATAGACCATTTTTCATATATAAAATGCCTATTAAGAATTTTTAGATATTTGTACTTGAAATAAGACAAAAATACTAAATTTTACAGCAATTTTGCAGCGTGAATGAATGAATAAGGTATTTAAACTTCCCTAACACTATAAACAGGGGGAGGAGACTGAAAGAAACTCCAGGGGTGTATTCCAGAAAGCAGGTTATGTGACATACCCGGATATGTTTGAGGATAAGTGAGCGGATAACCTCAGCTTTCGGTTCCAAAATCGGAGGTTACTTTGAGGGTATGTAAGTAACCATAGCAACTTGATCTCTGAAGATAACCTGCTCCGGAGCAGGTTATGTTCCAGGGTTAGTTCACTTCAGGGCTATCAGAGCAAGTATGATCTACTGACGAGCCTTCAGTGGGCGTGACAGATAGCGCACAATATTATGTATTATTACAATACAGTTATGTATATAGCCTACTAATATATATATATATATATATATATATATAGTTGTATGCTATTTTAATGATAAAGCGCTAATATAAGTAATAAATAAGGTTAGCCTATATATTGCTCTAATATGGTTATATTTTATTGGCATATATAACAGTTATCTGTATAAATTATAAAACACTATTATGAAAATGTAATGTTTAATTTATTATATTAGCCTATATATATAGGCTAATATAATAATATAATTTATTACATTTTATATTATCATCTCACACATGGATCGGCATTTTCTCTAATGTATTTCTATAATAAAAATACATATCTGATATGACTTAATATATAATTAGCATCAAACAGACAATATAATTCTTATTCTCAAAGAAAATCATAATGATCAAATGGCCCGACTGACCGACGAGCTCCGACGCCGATTCAACATGTCGATTCGGCCGAAAAAAAGCCGACGAGGACCAACTTCAGCTGACGGCGCAGAACACACTGAGAAAACTTAGTCGGCCGACGAACAAAAACTGCCCTGAAACAAGCCCCTGAACAGTCAATAAACTGTTGCTCACATGACTCAAAAATAAAACAGAAGGTGAGAACTATAACACCTGAACCTAATAATTGTGTATCACAGGTTTCCATGACAACTGATTGTCAGGAAAGAACTGGTAATTGGCAGGTGCAGGCACTATAAAAGGACCAGTTCAGTACCACTAATGTGTTTGTATCTAACATACTTTATATGATTTTGTAGTGGTGTTGCTGAGGTAGGGAACTGGTGTATTTCTGGTTGGATATGGAGGATACCACTAGACGACTCTTAAGGTATGATGTCATCTCATAATCTTTGATTTATTTTTGTTTGGATGTTTTTCTGTCAAATACTGAAGACCAGTTTTGTTTTACAGTTTTTCTCTGGCCCTTCTCAGTCTCTGTGTCCATGGTCAAATTGGAAGTGGTAAGTTTTATTCAGTCACGTTCTATAATCCAGGTTTATCAACATGTCCATTTAATTTTTGCTTTTTTACTCCACCCATCCCTAGCTGATGGCTTTATCAGCGGTCAAGGTTATCCTGGATACTATGAGGCTGGTCCCCTTTTGCAGGATGATGTGGAACACCAAAATTCCAGCTGGTATGGCCAAGGAGATGTATCTGATCCCATCAAGCCTCTAGGAGCCAAGAATATCACTTACAGTACTGCAGTTAAGGATGTATATAGCAGTGTAAGTTATAATCCTCAAACTGGCTCTTCTGGTTCTGGTCCAGTTATAAGTGTTTATACTGTTGGTTCTGATGCCAATGCTAGAAGTCAACTTAAAGGCTCTCTGAAATCTTCAGCTGGTAGTGGCAGTCTTGTTTATGGTTCTGTGGCGACTGCACTGGGTACAAGTGTGAGCAGTGAGTCTGTACCCCAGCCAGCACAGCTCAGTTCTCAAACTCTAGTGCAAAATGGTAATGAGTCTGTAGTGTCTCGTACCCAGCAACTAATGCAGACCAGCTCTCAGTCCAGTGGCCAACAGCCCTTTGTCAAGCCCCAGAAAGGTAGACTTGTACAAGTTGGTTCCAAGCTCTTTTCTGGTACCAGGCCAGTCCAGACTTCAAGTTCCAGTTTGGTCTTAAAGCCTTTGCAGCGACGTAATGAGTCCTCCCTACCTGGTTACCAGTTAGTGCAAGGCAGCTATGGGTCACATGAGTCCAGAGTTCAGTCCAGCAGTGTGCAACCAGCACAGGCAAGCTACCAACCTGTGGCCCAGCCCAGCGCCCAACAGTCATCTCAAGCCAGCAGCCAGCACTCTGAACAAGCAGTCTCTCAGCCTGTGGACCAGTCTAGTGGCCAACAATCAGCACAAGCCAGCTACGAGTCTCTGGCCCAGCCCAGCTTTGAACATATGGCGCAAGCCACTTCACTGTCTGTGGACCAGTCCAGTGTCCAGCAGTCATCTCAAGCCAGCAGCCAACGTTCTGAACAAGCCTTCTCCCAATCTGAGGACCACTCCAGTGGCCACCAGTTAGCACAAGCCAGCTACCAGTCTGTGGCCCAGCCAAGTGTCCAAGTGCAAACCATCTCGCAATCTGTGGACCAGTCCAGTGGCCATCAGTTAGCACAAGCCCAGCCCAGTGTCCAACAAGCAGTCTCTCAGTCCATGGACCACTCCAGTGTCCACCAGTTGGCACAAGCCAGGTATGTGGCCCAGCCTAGTGGCCAAAATCCAGGACAGACCGGATACCAATCTGTCTCTCAGCCTAGTGGCCTGCAGTCAGCACAAACCAGCTACCAATCAGCACAAGCATGCTACCAGTCTGTGCCCCAGCCAAGTGGCCTGCAGTCAGCACAAGCCAACTACCAATCAGCACAAGCTCGCTACCCATCTGTGCCCCGGCCCAATGGCCAAAAACCAGGACAGACCCGATACCAATCTGTCAATAGACCCGATATCAATGCACAGCCTAGTGGCCTGCAGTCCACACCAACCAGCTTCCAGTCTGTGCCCCAGCCAAGTGGCCTGCAGGCAGAACAAGCCAGCTACCAGTCTGTTCCCCAGCCCGGTGGCCAAAAACCAGGACCGGCCCGATACCAGTTTGTCTCACCGCCTAGTGGCCTGCAGTCAGCTCCAACCCGCTGCCAATCTGTCCCCCAGCCTAGTGGTCTGCAGTCAGCACAAGCCAGCTATCAGTCTGTGCCCCAGCCAAGTGGTCTGCAGTCAGCACAAGACGACTACCAATCGGCACAAGCTCGCTACCCATCTGTTCCCCGGCCCAATGGTCAAAAACCAGGACAGGCCCGATACCAGTTTGTCTCACGGCCTAGTGGCCTGCAGTCAGCACCAACCAGCTACCAGTCTGGGCCCCAGCCAAGTGGCCTGCAGTCAGCACAAGCTCGCTACCCATCTGTGCCCCGGCCCAATGGTCAAAAACCAGGACAGGCCCGATACCAGTTTGTCTCACGGCCTAGTGGCCTGCAGTCAGCACAAGCCAGTTACCAATCAGCACAAGCTCGCTACCCATCTGTGCCCTGGCCCAATAGCCAAAAACCAGGACAGGCCCGATACCAGTTTGCATCACAGCCTAGTGGTCTGCAGTCAGCACAAGCCAGCTACCAGTCTGTGCCCCAGCCAAGTGGCCTGCAGTCAGCACAAGACAACTACCAATCGGCACAAGCTCGCTACCCATCTGTGCCCTGGCCCAATGGCCAAAAACCAGGACAGGCCCGATACCAGTTTGTCTCACGGCCTAGTGGCCTGCAGTCAGCACCAACCAGCTACCAGTCTGTGCCCCAGCCAAGTGGCCTGCAGTCAGCACAAGCCAGTTACCAATCAGCACAAGCTCTCTCCCCGTCTGTGCCCTGGCCCAATGGCCAAAAACCAGGACAGGCCCGATACCAGTTTGCATCACAGCCTAGTGGCCTGCAGTCAGCACAAGCCATCTACCGGTCTGTGCCCCAGACAAGTGTCCTGCAGTCAGCACCAACCAGCTACCAATCAGCACAAGCATGCTACCAGTCTGTGGCCCAGCCCAGTGTCCAAAAACTAGCACAAGCTGTTTTGCAGTTTGTGGATCAGTCTAGTGCCCACCAGTTAGCACAAACCCAGCCCAGTTTCCAACAACCAGCACAAGACGTTTCTCAGTCTGTGGACCAGTCCAGTGGCCACCAGTTAGCAGAAGCCAGATACCAGTTTGTGGCCCAGCCCAGTGGCCAACAACTAGCAGTCTCTCAGTCTGTGGACCAGTCCAGTGGCCACCAGTTAGCAGAAGCCAGCTACCAGTTTGTGGCCCAGCCCAGTGGCCAACAACCAGCACAAGATGTTTCTCAGTCTGTGGACCAGTCCAGTGGCCAACAACCAGCACAAGAAGTTTCTCAGTCTGTGGACCAGTCCAGTGGCCACCAGTTAGCAGAAGCCAGCTACCAGTTTGTGGCCCAGCCCAGTGGCCAACAAGCAGCACAAGAAGTTTCTCAGTCTGTGAACCAGTCCAGTGGCCACCAGTTAGCAGAAGCCAGCTACCAGTTTGTGGCCCAGCCCAGTGACCAACAAGCATTCTCTCAATCTGTGGACCAGTCCAGTGGCCACCAGTTAGCAGAAGCCAGCTACCAGTCTGTGGCCCAGCCCAGTGTCCAACAAGCAGTCTCTCAATCTGTGGACCAGTCCAGTAGTCACCAGTTAGCACAAGCCAGCTACCAGTCTGTGGCCCAGCCAAGTGACCAACAACTAACACAAGCCGTTTCACAGTTTGTGGACCAGTCCAGTGGCCACCAGTTAGCACAAGCCAGGTATGTGGCCCAGCCTAGTAGCCAAAAACCAGGACTGACCCGATACCGGTATGTCTCGCAGCCCAGTGGCCTGCAGTCAGCACATACCAGCTACCAATCGGCGCAACTCGGCTACCAGTCTGTGGCCCAGCCCAGTGACCAACAACTAGCACAAGCCGTTTCTCAGTCTGTGGACCAGTCCAGTGGCCACCAGTTATCAGAAGCCAGCTACCAGTCTGTGGCCCAGCCTAGTGTCCAACAACCAGCACAAGCAGTTTCACAGTTTGTGGACCAGTCTAGTGCCCACCAGTTAGCACAAACCCAGCCCAGTATCCAACAACCAGCACAAGAAGTCTCTCAATCTGTGGACCAGTCCAGTGGCCACCAGTTAGCACAAGCCAGCTACCAGTCTGTGGCCCAGCCCAGTGTCCAACAACCAGCACAAGCAGTTTCACAGTTTGTGGACCAGTCTAGTGCCCACCAGTTAGCACAAACCCAGCCCAGTATCCAACAACCAGCACAAGAAGTCTCTCAATCTGTGGACCAGTCCAGTGGCCACCATTTGGCAGAAACCAGCTACCAGTCTGTGGCCCAGCCCAGTGTCCAACAAGCAGTCTCTCAATCTGTGGACCAGTCCAGTGGCCACCAGTTAGCACAAGCCAGCTACCAGTCTATGGCCCAGCCCAGTGACCAACAAGCAGTCTCTCAATCTGTGGACCAGTCCAGTGGCCTGCAGTCAGCACATACCAGCTACCAATCAGCGCAACTCGGCTACCAGCCTGTGCCCCAGCCTAGTGGCCTGCAGTCAGCACATACCAGCTACCAATCAGCGCAACTCGGCTACCAGTCTGTGGCCCAGCCCACTGACCAACAACTAGCACAAGCCGTTTCACAGTTTGTGGATCAGTCTAGTGCCAACCAGTTAGCACAAACCCAGCCCAGTGTCCAACAACCAGCACAAGAAGTCTCTCAATCTGTGGACCAGTCCAGTGGCCACCAGTTAGCACAAGCCAGCTACCAGTCTGTGGCCCAGCCCAGTGACCAACAAGCAGTCTCTCAATCTGTGGACCAGTCCAGTGGCCAACAGTTAGCACAAGCCAGGTATGTGGCACAGCCTAGTAGCCAAAAACCAGGACTGACCCGATACCAGTATGTCTCGCAGCCCAGTGGCCTGCAGTCAGCACATACCAGCTACCAATCAGCGCAACTTGGCTACCAGCCTGTGCCCCAGCCTAGTGGCCTGCAGTCAGCACATACCAGCTATCAATTAGCGCAACTCGGCTACCAGTCTGTGGCCCAGCCCAGTGACCAACAACCAGCACAAGCAGTCTCTCAATCTGTGGACCAGTCCAGTGGCCAACAGTTAGCACAAGCCAGGTATGTGGCACAGCCTAGTAGCCAAAAACCAGGACTGACCCGATACCGGTATGTCTCGCAGCCCAGTGGCCTGCAGTCAACACAAGCCCGCTACCAGCCTGTGCCCCAGCCTAGTGGCCTGCAGTCAGCACATACCAGCTATCAATCAGCGCAACTCGGCTACCAGCCTGTGCCCCAGCCTAGTGGCCTGCAGTCAGCACATACCAGCTATCAATCAGCGCAACTCGGCTACCAGTCTGTGGCCCAGCCCAGTGACCAACAACCAGCACAAGCAGTCTCTCAATCTGTGGACCAGTCCAGTGGCCACCAGTTAGCACAAGCCAGCTACCAGTCTGTGGCCCAGCCCAGTGACCAACAAGCAGTCTCTCAATCTGTGGACCAGTCCAGTGGCCAACAGTTAGCACAAGCCAGGTATGTGGCACAGCCTAGTAGCCAAAAACCAGGACTGACCCGATAGTATGTCTCGCAGCCCAGTGGCCTGCAGTCAGCACATACCAGCTACCAATCAGCGCAACTTGGCTACCAGCCTGTGCCCCAGCCTAGTGGCCTGCAGTCAGCACATACCAGCTATCAATTAGCGCAACTCGGCTACCAGTCTGTGGCCCAGCCCAGTGACCAACAACCAGCACAAGCAGTCTCTCAATCTGTGGACCAGTCCAGTGGCCAACAGTTAGCACAAGCCAGGTATGTGGCACAGCCTAGTAGCCAAAAACCAGGACTGACCCGATACGGTATGTCTCGCAGCCCAGTGGCCTGCAGTCAACACAAGCCCGCTACCAGCCTGTGCCCCAGCCTAGTGGCCTGCAGTCAGCACATACCAGCTATCAATCAGCGCAACTCGGCTACCAGCCTGTGCCCCAGCCTAGTGGCCTGCAGTCAGCACATACCAGCTATCAATCAGCGCAACTCGGCTACCAGTCTGTGGCCCAGCCCAGTGACCAACAACCAGCACAAGAAGTCTCTCAATCTGTGGACCAGTCCAGTGGCCACCAGTTAGCACAAGCCAGCTACCAGTCTGTGGCCCAGCCCAGTGACCAACAAGCAGTCTCTCAATCTGTGGACCAGTCCAGTGGCCAACAGTTAGCACAAGCCAGGTATGTGGCACAGCCTAGTAGCCAAAAACCAGGACTGACCCGATACCAGTATGTCTCGCAGCCCAGTGGCCTGCAGTCAGCACATACCAGCTACCAATCAGCGCAACTTGGCTACCAGCCTGTGCCCCAGCCTAGTGGCCTGCAGTCAGCACATACCAGCTATCAATTAGCGCAACTCGGCTACCAGTCTGTGGCCCAGCCCAGTGACCAACAACCAGCACAAGCAGTCTCTCAATCTGTGGACCAGTCCAGTGGCCAACAGTTAGCACAAGCCAGGTATGTGGCACAGCCTAGTAGCCAAAAACCAGGACTGACCCGATACCGGTATGTCTCGCAGCCCAGTGGCCTGCAGTCAACACAAGCCCGCTACCAGCCTGTGCCCCAGCCTAGTGGCCTGCAGTCAGCACATACCAGCTACCAATCGGCGCAACTCGGCTACCAGTCTGTGGCCCAGCCCAGTGTCCAACAACCAGCACAAGCAGTTTCACAGTTTGTGGACCAGTCTAGTGCCCACCAGTTAGCACAAACCCAGCCCAGTATCCAACAACCAGCACAAGAAGTCTCTCAATCTGTGGACCAGTCCAGTGGCCACCAATTAGCACAAGCCAGCTACCAGTCTGTGGCCCAGCCCAGTGACCAACAACCAGCACAAGCAGTCTCTCAATCTGTGGACCAGTCCAGTGGCCAACAGTTAGCACAAGCCAGGTATGTGGCACAGCCTAGTAGCCAAAAACCAGGACTGACCCGACCGGTATGTCTCGCAGCCCAGTGGCCTGCAGTCAGCACATACCAGCTACCAATCAGCGCAACTTGGCTACCAGCCTGTGCCCCAGCCTAGTGGCCTGCAGTCAGCACATACCAGCTATCAATCAGCGCAACTCGGCTACCAGTCTGTGGCCCAGCCCAGTGGCCAACAACCAGCACAAGCAGTCTCTCAATCTGTGGACCAGTCCAGTGGCCAACAGTTAGCACAAGCCAGGTATGTGGCACAGCCTAGTAGCCAAAAACCAGGACTGACCCGATACCGGTATGTCTCTCAGCCCAGTGGCCTGCAGTCAACACAAGCCCGCTACCAGCCTGTGCCCCAGCCTAGTGGCCTGCAGTCAGCACATACCAGCTACCAATCGGCGCAACTCGGCTACCAGTCTGTGGCCCAGCCCAGTGTCCAACAACCAGCACAAGCAGTTTCACAGTTTGTGGACCAGTCTAGTGCCCACCAGTTAGCACAAACCCAGCCCAGTATCCAACAACCAGCACAAGAAGTCTCTCAATCTGTGGACCAGTCCAGTGGCCACCAATTAGCACAAGCCAGCTACCAGTCTGTGGCCCAGCCCAGTGACCAACAACCAGCACAAGCAGTCTCTCAATCTGTGGACCAGTCCAGTGGCCAACAGTTAGCACAAGCCAGGTATGTGGCACAGCCTAGTAGCCAAAAACCAGGACTGACCCGATACCGGTATGTCTCGCAGCCCAGTGGCCTGCAGTCAGCACATACCAGCTACCAATCAGCGCAACTTGGCTACCAGCCTGTGCCCCAGCCTAGTGGCCTGCAGTCAGCACATACCAGCTATCAATCAGCGCAACTCGGCTACCAGTCTGTGGCCCAGCCCAGTGGCCAACAACCAGCACAAGCAGTCTCTCAATCTGTGGACCAGTCCAGTGGCCAACAGTTAGCACAAGCCAGGTATGTGGCACAGCCTAGTAGCCAAAAACCAGGACTGACCCGATACCGGTATGTCTCTCAGCCCAGTGGCCTGCAGTCAACACATACCAGCTACCAATCAGCACAAGCGCGCTACCCATCTGTGTCCAGGCCCAATGGCCAAAAACCAGGACAGGCCCTATACCAGTCTGTGCCCCAGCTCAGCGGCCAATATGTGTCTCGGTCTGGATTCCAGCTCTTTACTATGCCAGAGCAGTCAAGTTATGAGTCTCTTTCCAGTTTTGGTTCCCAACCCCTAGAGCAACCCAGTAATGTACAACTTGCTTCAAGCTATGAGTCCGTGCAGCCTGACCTTCAGTATACAGCACCACTGCACTCCCAGACTACTCAAAACAAGCGCTTCTCACCAGGCATGTTGAGGCTGTTGCAACAAGTGAAGTCATAGCTGCATAGTTGATTAACATGTTCATTTAGTGTTTTGCTCTGGGTTTTTTGAAACAATAAATCCATTTATTAAACGGTGACTTGTGGTTTTTGGTGTTTGCTGGGTTCTTTTTCTGCATCAAGTCCGAAGAACTTTAAATGTGATCTATTTGGTCACATTTACCTCCTCTTCAATTTTCATCTTTGTGCTTAGTTTGTGGTTATGTAAGTGTCTTTTAAAAGCTCTTATCTTGTACTGATTACGACTGCTTCAGTCAAGGATTGATAACAGGCTGGTTATGTGAAAAATGGGGAAACTAGTTTCTGTGTCCTCTACACAAGTTGCTTGTTAAACCAGGTGTGATCAGTCTTGACTGGTCCCTGAAGCGTACGATCACACTGGTGTGATTAGAAGATTCAGTGCATCACCTCATCAACTGCTGAATTCAAATCTGCTTTCATGCTTTGGCTGGTGCAGAGCCAGATCAGATGCGCTGAGCACTTGTCATATCACAACTATTCTGTTTTCATCCATATAATGCTTATTTTGGGTTTCAGATGTTTAAATGCACATAAGTACTAGCAAAACCATGCATTTATAGTTTGTAAATATGTGCTTATGTCTATGGAAGCAACAATAATGTTTTATTGATATCCTATACAAATTGTGTAGATAACTTTAAAGTTTACTCTGCTCTTCTCCCAGTTTACCTGAGACTTTAATGTGTTTTGGGAGGAGAGGACTAATTTACATGTTGTAAATCCCACAGCTCAGATTCAGCGGGGACAAACATGGCGGCACCCATCACCCGGTATAGATCAACTAACACGGTCATTATAAAAGTGTTTAAACTACCAAATACATTTACTGTATTGACCCGAATATAAGACGACCCTGATTACAAGACGACCCCCCTTTTTCCAGATGTACCTTTTGGAAAAAGGCTTTTTAAAAAACCAAATCTTTTTTTTTTTTTTTTCCCGGTAAAACACATTTTTTCTTAAATTCTTTTCATATTGCATATTTTTCCTATTTTAATTTTTGAAAGAATGGTAAATACTGGTAAAATGTACCAACAATCGCATTTAAAAATATACACTTTTTTTTGATATACAATAAAAATAACAGGTAGCCCATCTGAGTTGTATAACATTTATGCTATCCATCTCATAGTAGGCTAGCCTACCAACATTTTATTAACAGTAGAAGTGAAATCTTATTGTATTCTTCAAATCTGGGTACTGTGTTTTAAAATCACTTACAGAGGAAGTTTGGTCCCATCAGTCTAACATGACAGTCGCGACTCATGCCGCTGTAAGCTTTTCTTTTTATTTTGTTTTCACTCGCGATCTTTACAACGCACATTACATTACATATTTCATGGCACACTCGTTTTACGCGTATTTGGCGCCACCTATTGTTGTGGGTGTATCATTGATATGTCTAGACCCTGAATATTGGTTCTGCAACTGATTCTTAGTTTTATTATATTTTATATAAATAATGGTCATTGTCAAAGTCATTCATTTGTGTAGGTGTACTGGTACTAAAATAAGTAAAATATTATATATATATATATATATATATAATATAGTAAAACATAAATTCATAAATTAAATCCATGATCTGTTTTTTAACTCAGTCCTTAGACTGTTATTTCATGGCCAAAGTTCATTTTTGAGCTCAATATATAAATTTTGATTAAAAAAACATAAAATAAAAATAAAAAAACAATGCTAACACATAAAAATGTAACATAATGTAAAGGAAATAGCGATGAGGTTCGCTTAGTTTGAACCAGATACTGAAGCTGTCACGTGGTTTTCAGACAAATGAAGCTTCGGACGTCATAGATCACGTGCTTTTCCCAAAACGAATCAAGCTCCGATACAGTGCTTCAATGTGAAAAGTGTTGTTGTTTTTTTTATAAAAGCTTTGAAGCTTCTGTGTTGAACGTAACATCACTAATATTTGGCCTTTGTTTTTTGCTTTTTCTATAAAGCAAAGTGTGTTCAACAAGTGTTTTTGTTTTGCAGATTTTCTTTAGCTTTTGTGTCCATTGTTGTATTGGAAGTGGTAAGTCTTATTTAGTCAAGTTCTGATTCAGGTTTGTCAAGATGTCTGTTTGATTGTGTCTTTGTACTTGTTTTAGTTGTGGCTTTAGCATTGGAGGTTATCCTGGATACTATGAGGATGGCCCTATTGCAGGATGATGTGAAGCCACAAAGTTCCAGCTGGTATGGCCAAGGAGATGTATCAGATCCCATCAGGCCACTAAGATCCAAGAATATCACTTACAGTGTGGTTCCACCCACCAGCCCAAAAAACAGAATCCAGCAGCCTGGTCGAAGGTTTAATGCTTATTCGGTCTTTTACTTGCGTTTCTGAATTTATCAGGATTTAGTTTCAATTTTAGTCTAGCTCCGTGTTCAATCTGTCTCCAATTTCAAGTGATCGTTAAGTTTAGGCAATATTCTTAATCAAAAATATCGATTATTAATTTAGATATTTGATTATTCTGAAAATCCCATACTTTCAATTCTTCATTCATTAGGGACCAGGTATTGCTTAGTAATTACACTCGGCCGATAGTGAACCCACGGACACAAACTCGTCAGTTCCGAACTTACTCAGAGGATGCAGAGTGGTTATAATACCTTTAACCCCTTAACTGTCACTCACGGTTTTGAACACAGACATGATAGTGCACTATCCAAACTTATTTTTTTATAATTCATGAATGAAAACATTTTCCAACGTGATTTTGATGTACCATTTCCATGGTAATGCAATGTCTGATTTTAAAATGGGTTTCAAAGGATGAATTTTGAGATTTTAAGTTTTCAACTGATATATAATTTCTTATGATTTCTAAAGCGTGATAGAGAAAAAGGCAAATAAGAAGACTTTCTGTGACAAAGGTCAGAACTCCTGTTATGATGTAGATTTTTCAGGTGCACTCTTGTCATAAATTAATCTATTACTTTTCCTACATAATTTTTTTACAAAAAAAGTGGTAAAATACCTATTTAGGAGTCTTAGACCTTTCCAACGATATATAGTTTGTCATGATTAGATTAGGATTTAATTGTAAAATAGTGAAGTAAACGTAGGCGTCCCACAGGGTGGACGGTGACAGTTAAGAGGTTAAGTGACCTGTGCCTGCTCATAACAAAAAGTGTATTTTTTCTTATAACCACGAGAGCTACACCGTGTTAAGCCAGTGACAGTCAGAAATCAGAAGCCCCTAATGATGTTCCCCATGGTTCACCAGTCTGTGGCTCATACCTGTGTCCACCAACCAGCACAAGCCAGCTACCAGTCTGTTGCCCAGCCCAGTGTACAACAATCAGCACAAGCTGGCTACCAATCTGTGTCCCAGCCTGGACAACCAGGACATGCTCGTTACCAGGCTCAATCACAATCCAGTGGCCTACCGTCAGCACAAGCCGACTACCAATCTGTGTCCCAAGCTAGTGTCCAAAAACCAGCACAAGCTGGCTACCAGTCTGTGTCCCAGCCTAGTAGACAACCAGGACAGGCTCGTTACCAGGCTCCATTACAATCCACTGGCCTGCAGTCAGCACAAACCAGGTACCAGTCTGTGTCCCATACCAGTGGCCTACAGTCAGCACAAGCTGGCTACCAATCTGTGTCCCAGCCTAGCGTCCAACTACCAGCACAAACCAGATAGCAGGCTGTGTCCCATCCCAGTGGCCTGCAGTTAGCACAAGCCGGCTACCAATCTGTGTCCCAGCCTAGCATCCAACTACCAGCACAAACTGGCGGCCTGCAGTCAGCACAAGCCAGCTACCAGTCTGTTGCCCAGCCCAGTGTACAACAATCAGCACAAGCTGGCTACCAATCTGTGTCCCAGCCTGGACAACCAGGACAGGCTCGTTACCAGGCTCAATCACAATCCAGTGGCCTACCGTCAGCACAAGCCGACTACCAATCTGTGTCCCAAGCTAGTGTCCAAAAACCAGCACAAGCTGGCTACCAGTCTGTGTCCCAGCCTAGTAGACAACCAGGACAGGCTCGTTACCAGGCTCCATTACAATCCACTGGCCTGCAGTCAGCACAAACCAGGTACCAGTCTGTGTCCCATACCAGTGGCCTACAGTCAGCACAAGCTGGCTACCAATCTGTGTCCCAGCCTAGCGTCCAACTACCAGCACAAACCAGATACCAGGCTGTGTCCCATCCCAGTGGCCTGCAGTTAGCACAAGCCGGCTACCAATCTGTGTCCCAGCCTAGCATCCAACTACCAGCACAAACTGGCGGTCTGCAGTCAGCACAAGCCAGCTACCAGTCTGTTGCCCAGCCCAGTGTACAACAATCAGCACAAGCTGGCTACCAATCTGTGTCCCAGCCTGGACAACCAGGACAGGCTCGTTACCAGGCTCAATCACAATCCAGTGGCCTACCGTCAGCACAAGCCGACTACCAATCTGTGTCCCAAGCTAGTGTCCAAAAACCAGCACAAGCTGGCTACCAGTCTGTGTCCCAGCCTAGTAGACAACCAGGACAGGCTCGTTACCAGGCTCCATTACAATCCACTGGCCTGCAGTCAGCACAAACCAGGTACCAGTCTGTGTCCCATACCAGTGGCCTACAGTCAGCACAAGCTGGCTACCAATCTGTGTCCCAGCCTAGCGTCCAACTACCAGCACAAACCAGATACCAGGCTGTGTCCCATCCCAGTGGCCTGCAGTTAGCACAAGCCGGCTACCAATCTGTGTCCCAGCCTAGCATCCAACTACCAGCACAAACTGGCGGTCTGCAGTCAGCACAAGCCAGCTCACAGTCTGCAGAAGAGTCCAGTGGCCCACAGTCAGCACAATTCGGCTACCAGTCAGCTAAAACTCGCTACCAGTCTGAGTACCAGCCCAGTGTTCAACAACAAGGACAGGCTCATTACCAGACTGTCACAACCCAGTGGCCTGAGGTCAGTACAAGGCAGCTACCAGTCAGTTCACTCCAGGTTTCAGGCACCAAGTTATAAGCTCACATCTCAACCGGCCTTTCAGCCCTCTATGCAAGAAGAGTCAAGTTTCCAGTCTTGGTTCCCAGCCCCTGGAGCAACCCAGTAGTGTATTTATTGCTTCTGGCTTTGAGTTTTTGTTGCAGTCTCTACAACCTTTCAAGATCCAGCACCACTGCGTTCCCGACCTACTGAAAGCAAGCGTTTGTCTTCAGGTGTGAGGCGTTTGCAACAAGCAAATTCATAGCTGCATAACTGATGTCTTTAATGTTTGCTTTTTGAAACAAAATAACTCTAAATGTGCTTGTGGTTTTGGTGTTTACTGGCTTTATCAATTTAAATGTGCAGAGGACTCGAATGTAGTCTACAAACTATATAGTGATTAATTTTTTATAATTTCCACTATCAAATAAATGACCATAAACATTTATTACTTGCATTAAAGGGTTACTCCACCCCAAAATGAAAATTTTGTCATTAATCACTTATCCTCATGTCGTTCCAAACCCGTAAAAGCTTTGTTCATCTTCGGAACACAATTTAAGATATTTTGGATGAAAACCGGGAGGCTTGTGACTGTCCCATTGACTGTCAAGTAATTAACACTGTCAAGGCCCAGAAAAGTATGAAAGACATCGTCAAAATAGTCCATCTGCCATCAATAGTTCAATCTGGATTTTATGAAGCGACGGGAACACTTTTAGTGCGCAAAGAAAACAAAATATCGACTTTATTCAACTTTTTCTTCTCTTCCTGCAAGCGCATTCATGAGTTCACGAGCAGACCACGACGCATGCGTTCAGATGAGTGCAAACACAACGACTTCCAGGTTCTCTGTCTGTACACTGGCCTCTATGTTAGCAGGTCACGGCGCATGTGTCGTGCGTGATCTGAGGTGTGTTTCGTCTATACACATGCTTCGTGGTCTGCTCGTGAACTCATGAACGCGCTTGCAGGAAGTGTCACGAAGGAGAAGAAAAAGTTGAATAAAGTCGATATTTTGTTTTCTTTGCACACAAAAAGTGTTCTCGTTGCTTCATATTTTTACGATGTCTTTCATACTTTTCTGGGCATCGACAGTGTTAATTACTTGGCAGTCAATGGGACAGTCACAAGCCTCCAGGTTTTCATCCAAAATATCTTAAATTGTGTTCCGAAGATAAACAAAGCTTTTACGGGTTTGGAACGACATGGGTGATTAATGACAAAATTTTAATTTTGGGGTGGAGTAACCCTTTAAGACTGTGACAGTCTGGCACTACAGTGCCCTCTTTTCTAAGACCGTTCAGACCCACACACAATGCAAAAACGTGACTTAAGTTCTCATTAATTAGTTTCCCACAGGGTTTAACATTCAAATTAGATGCAAACATTGGCCAAAAAAAAAAAAAAAATCAGACACATTATTGGAGAGGATTTATTAAAACATTAAACAAATACACTGAGTACAAAGTGAAATGATGGTAGTTCACCTATCTTTTTTCCATATTCTTATCTCTGCAGAATAACAATACCGTTTACTGTTTTTCTCACAGCTGTTTAGAAACCAAGACAAAGATCCCTCTGGTCCAAAGTAATCTGAAGACATCTCACATGCTGTGCGTTCATTGCAACAAAGGTGTCTTGACCAGGGTCTTTTGGTAGCTTTTGAAGCCTAGTGTGTACTTGAATGAAAAGACTTCTAATATTAGACTGAAGCTTTTTAAATACTTCATACATTCATTTTGGCTTCAGTTTGACTGCAATTAAATGGAGCTTAATGTCAATATCAATACTGTGATAAAAAGTACAAATGAAATGGTGTAAACTCATCACACAGGATTAAAACAAAACTTAATTTCACAACACATTTTATGCTGCTGGCTCTCTCTTTATAATCTTGGATTTAAGGTCCCTTGACTCTTGAGGCTGTCTTTGTGTTTCACTGAAATCATCTGAGTTTTTTTTTTCTAGCGCAAGTGTGTGTGTGAACCTCTAACTGCATTTTTTTTTTTTTTTCCACATTCATAGTTTACACAAAAATGATCATCATCTTGAACCCCTTAAGTTAAAACTACTGCAAAAGAAGCTATGATCACGTTTACGGTCAGCCATGAGAATTTAGAGCCATTTACACTGATGCTGAGATGCAGAAAACAAACAAAATACTTAATCTACATTAATTAACATGACTTATACCACAGACTGAAACTGAGTATACAAGTTAGGTTTCTACTGTGTTTGAAATGGCCCATAGGAGATGCCGTCTCTATGGTCACATCTGATCTCCATATAAAGTGCGCTGCTTAAAAACACAGTTACACAAGGCATATTATTTCAAATTGAAACAAAAACAATCCATATCCACACCACTTATGGCACCAGAACTATCATGTCAATACTATCCATAAGCTTGGCTTAGTAAAACCGACGCACTTAGGGTCCAAGTTTTCAGCAATTCACAAAATGTCAAGCAAAATGCATCTGACAATAAAAGGATGTGATAATAATAATACAAAATGTAGAGAATTAAGTTTACAAATTGTAAGCATCAGAATGTGAGGAATTCAGGAACATGGTAAAAACAATGCACAAATATCCCTGTGTAGTGGAATTCCAGAAATTAAAAACAGAAAAATTCCAGACATGCTGCTGATTGTATGAATATAATATAATAATAATAGAATAATAGAATACAATTTTGGCTTGTCCCTCACTTTGTAAAATCAAACAAAATGTCTTTACAAAAATGCATTGTACCAGAAATGTGAAACTTGTATTATGTTGAAGCACCTACATGACTTATTCAGCAAAATGTAAACATTTAAAAAGTTAAAATGAAATTAAATTAAATTGAATTTATATAAAACAACTGAATATACAGAATTGTGAGACTGCGATATGTTACCAAAGATTCCAGGCTTATAAAATTACGGGCAGAGTTTGCTCCATGTTAAGTCTGTACAGTTACCCCATATATTTCAATTGCAAATTAACTACTGTAAATGCATTTTGTTTTGTTTTTTTTTACAAACCAAGGGACATATCAAAATTATTTTTGCGGTATTCAACAGCTTGCCAGATGATGTGAATAGAGTTCACGTTGCAAATGAAACATTCCATTTAAGTTGTGTTTACTTTTTTCAAGATTTTCAAAGTATCAGCTCATAGTTCATGAAACATTCCATTTGCCATTGATTTAATACTGCTCTATCCTTTAAAGGTGCAATCTGTAATTTTTGTTTAGTAAGTATTATTTAGTGGGTCATGTGATCTAACACGAGGCAGCCCCACTCTATGTAAATAAGCTTTTCCTTAGGCTACTGATAATTTTAAGTGTACACTGTTTTAAATGAGTTTCAAAACTTTTTTCAAAATTAAAAAAATTATACTGAGAGCACCTTTTAACCAACATGGTCAACACTCCTTTTCTTTTTAAAGGGGAATGTAAACTAAAAAACAATCCAGCACAATTCAAAAAGCAAACATTAGTGGTGACATACTGTAAAATCATCTGATGTTTTCCAGAGAAAATGACAGTCATTGCACTATTCTGTGTTTAGATGCACTACACAGCAATAACCTGCAGAGGCAGCAACAATACGCAATCCATGAGCAGAGCCAGGAGCAAAGCACAGGCTGTAGAGGTGGGACGTCCGGTCCTTGAACTGGCCAGGAACTAACTAGTAGCACCTCCAGATGGCTCAACATTAGCAGAGATGAAAATGTCCTTCATGGCCATCAAGAAAAACAAGCCATGATGTAAAAATAATTATTCTAATTAAAAAAAAAAAAAAAACACTCAGAGGACTGTCAGAACTATGGTGCCCTCTTCATAAGCGTCCTTAGTCTCTCCTTAATCGATCAAGACTTTCATATCGCAGAAGTTAAAAAAGAATGAAAGAGAAACTGAACTCTACTGAATAAAACTTACAGGCGCGTACAAGTACAGATTCTGAAAGACAAAAGTGCAACTGATAAGGTTTGCTGTTTAATATTCATAGTTTGGAGGAGTTCTCCATGGTTTTGTCTGTAGGTATTGTACAGAAAGAGGACGGAACGGCTGCGTGCTAGTCCTCAATGCATATAACATCGCTAGGTTTGCCTGATTTTAAATCAGGGGTGGCCACATCTCGCAGAGCATCACTGGACTTCTTCTCCAGGAGGCTGGCTGGGGCTGGAGGACCGTTTGAGGACACTAAGAAGAAGAAAACAGCAGCATTATATTTCAATATATTAAACCTATTCACTTATTTTCTCAGTCAGGTAAGTCTTATTCTCAGCCTGCCTGCCCACAGTGTTATATTAGTATTATTTTTATACTATTATAGAATGTATTCATATTTTTATTTAGCTTTTTTTCTTGATATTTCAGTTTTAGTCATTTCGTTATGTGCTTGTCAACTTTATTTTAATTCATTTCATTTTAGTTTTAGTACTTTAACTTTAAAATTATTTTTATTTCATTTTATTTCATTCCAGTAGTTTTCATTTTAGTTTTAGTTAACAATAACTAAAAAAAAACTAATCACTGAATTTGCCAAAGTTCACTTGGTAGTAAACTAGATATTGATGTAGATATCTATGCTCTAGTTTATTGTTGTATCATCTGTTTCAGATAAACCAGCTACTTCTTCTGCAGAGCACAGATAAAAGATATTCAAAAAAATATTTTGAAAATTGTATGGGCATTTTTTTTTTATGAGTATAAGTAAGGGCCCCGTTCACACCAATGACAATAACTATAATGATAAAAATTTAATTTTAAAAATCGTTCTAAATGTAAAAGAATAGCAGAGTCCATGCAACAACTAGAACAAAAAGTCAATCAGAGCTTGAGCATTTAAAGCAGCAGACAACATAAATGCAGCACATACTTATAATAAACAGTACATTATCGTGCTTTGGTGTGGACGCTGATATAGTGATCACTACACTTATCTTTAATTATCGTCTTGGCCTTAAATGATGGCAGAATGTTACATTTTGAGTGAACTGTTCCTTTAACCAGACCACTAGGTTTTTGATTACTATGTGCTCTTCATTTCAAAGCTAATGTAGGCCACTAACCGCTGACGTACGGCCCCAGGGGCATCTGACTGTAGTTCACCATCGCAGTGCCTCCAGGTCCACGGAACCCTCCGGCGAAACCGCTATTATACATCTGAGAACAGCTGAAAGAGCCCTGAGGGAAAGGCTGAGGGGAGATGAAACAGAACATTCTTATATGAAGGTTCATCCACACGAGGCCCATCTATTATTCATCTTATATGGATTACACATATGGCAAAAGACATGTCACGCTGACCTGCTGAGGTGGCGGCTCGTTGCCCCGGCTGGTGAGTCTGCTGAGGATGCCTCGCTCTGACATCTGGAGCCGGGCGGACACGGGTGGGACCCGCGAAAGCATGGAGGGCAACCGCGTCACATCAGCCTTCATATCGCTTAACAGCTCCTCCAGCTGATTCAACACTGAAACAACACCAGTGAACATCAAAGAAAAAAGTTTGTTTTGTTTTGTTTTGAAAGAAATGAATATTCACTTTGCTACAAGTATACTTAAAGTATTCATTATTATTAAAAGTATGTATTATTCAGCTAGTGTAATGTGGGGTTTGGGTTTTGCCTTGTTTCATGTTCCTGTCATGTGCTCCTTGCCCCTCGTGATCATGTCATGTGCTACTCTTGTCTGTGTGTCATGTTAGGTGCGTTCGACTTGAAGTGGCACTGCGCAGAATGAAATCAAGGTACCGCGAGAGCGATAAGAGAGCAGACCGATCCTTAAGCTTTCGAATCGCTCTCGCGATACTTTGATGTCACACACTGATCATTCTGCGCAGCGCCGCTTCAAGTCAAACACACCTGTTGTGATTGGTTGCTTTAGTCATGTGCCTTGTTTCCCATTGGTTGGTTTGTGTCATGTGACTCTTATTCTTTGGTAATTATAGCCCTCATGTAGCCTTCAGGCTTGTTCGACTTCATGCGGCACCGCAAAGATCAGCTGCCGCCTGACAAAAGCAATGCATTCTGGTTAGAACCTTTGTCCGACTTTGACCGATGCTGCAGCCGCCTTACGATCACATGTGCCATCAAAGTACCACGAGAGCAAAACGAGACCAGCCGCTGAGGTCAGGCGCTGCTCAAAATCGGCTGCGAGAGCCACTCGGACACACTTTATTCTCATTGGTTAGATTCTGTGATGACAAGCAAGAAGTGTATTGCATGTTTATTCTAACAATTCAATTCCAATAATGCTCACAAATCTGTTTTTATAACAGTAAAAGCTTTTTTAGTGTTGCCGCACTGTTCTCTTGAGTCATTTTTATCAAAAACACTGATAAAAGCATAAAATATATACAATATATACAATATATACAAAAAATATATACCCCCACTTTATCGGTATTTAGTTGCCTATATGTTTATGCTGAACTTTATTCTTGAACAGATGACGCTGTATTAAGCAGTATATAAAAAGTGTTTATGCTGCTCATAAAATGTTTCTGTGTATTTGACAAATACTGAATTTAATTCACTTGATCTGTGATAAGAGTATGCAAACACCATGAGAGCTTCACTACCGGCAGCAGAAAGTTTCCAACTTGACATCGCTTTTAATTCTGCCCCGACTGCAAGCGGGTACTCTCGCCAGCCGGTGGCAGGCTACTGTAGTTTATCTCGAACAAGCCTTTTGTCTCTTGTCGTGTATTTAATGTATTAACCTCTGTTTGGTGAGTTGTTTCATGTCTGAAGACAAGTCAAGTCTGTGTGTTTTGTTTGGATTTTGGATTTCACACTGTATAATAAAGCTGCAATTGGATTCATCTACAACTTCAGTGTACTATCCTTACAGCTAGGATCCATTAAATTGATTAAAAGTGACATTTATAATGTTTTAGGTTTTCAATTAATCAAAGAATCCTAAAAAAAAAAAAAGCATTCACAAAACTATTAAGGAGCACAACTGTTTTTAACTTTTCTTTTCTTTTTTAAACACATTAATAATTTTACTTAGCATGGATGCATTAAGTTGATCAAATAGGTAGTAAAGACATTTATAATATTAAAAAAGATCTCTATTTCAAATAAATTATGTTCTTTTAAACTTTCTTTTTTAAAACTGTCCTGGAAATAATGCATCACATTAAGCAGCACAACATAATAATATTGATAATAATAATAAATGTTTCTTCAGCAGCAAATCAGCCTATTAAAATGATGAAGGCTCATGTGAATAAAGGCTGCTAATAATTCAGCTTTGCCATCACAGGAATGAATTACATTTTAAAATATATTATGACAGAAACAGTTTTTTAAACTGTATTACTGTCTATTTCACTATATTGTTGTTATAACTGTACGTTTGACCAAATAAATCCAGCCTTGGTGAGCATAAGAGAATTAACAAATAGTTTGAACGGTAATGTACATTTAGTTTATGTTCAGTTGATAAAGCTATTGTTATTAACAGCAAGCAACATGGGGCAGTTCCAAGCATTCGGGTGTTTATTATATTTTTAGAAACTGACCTTTGTGCAGCACAGCATTGGCGGGCTTGTTACCAGCCAGTGACTCTTTGGAGAGGTGTTGATGGGACTCAGCCAAGCACTCCACCTCTGAGAAACGTGTGTTGAGGGCCATGGCGGGGTGACTGGGATCCTGAGTCATATTCAGGTATGCTGCGCGCCGAAGCTGTTCCTCAATTACCAAAGCCTGTTCCAGGAGCTAAAATGTGAATGAAGAATGTGTGAATATAAAAGATTATTTTGAATGAATTAAAATAAAACACACAATAACTTGTACCTTAAAACGTCTGGCAAGAAATTTATTCTTCATTTCTAAGTAGTTCCCTTTGTGCATTTCAGTCTTGAAAGGCTCATTGAGGATGGCGTACCGTGGGTCGTTCTGAATGTCCTGCCAGCGGGCATAGCCATGTCTAAGAGCACCTGGTTAAGGATTTGCTTCACATACTGAAAATGCTTTACACACAATTACAATTCAGCACACAACCTGAAGTTGAGTGAACTATTTTTGAATATACTGATATATACACACACACACACAGAGAGTGGTGGAAATACCAATTTACATGTCAAAACATTCATTTTGCCATTAATTGTAATAATCCAGTGTGATTTTTGTTTGACAAGAGCCAGTGCTCCACACAGAGATCTGATCTGATCATCCTCCAGTCCGTCTGGAATCACATGAAGAAACAGAACAAACTGAGACAGACTAAATCCAGAAGAACTGTGGCAACGTCTCCAAGATGCTTCAAGAAACCTACCTGCAAAGCTACAGTACTGTTAAAAGTTTCAAGCACTTGTGTAAAAATGCTGTAAATGAGGGTGCTGTCAAAAATAATGTCATAAATAGATTTTCTTTATCAATGAACTTCTGTTAACTAAATTAAATCAACATTTGGTGTGACCATACTTTGCATTTAAAGCAGCTTTTGTCCTTAGTGCACTTGTGCATAGTTTTTCAGGTAGCTTTGCAGGCAGGTTTCTTGAAGCAGTTCTTCTGGATTTAGTCTGTCTCAGTTTGTTCTGTTTCTTCATGTGATTCCAGACGGACTGGATGATCATAAGATCAGATATCTTGTGTGGAGCACTGGCTGCTGTCAAACAAAAATCACTGGATTATTACAATTAATGGCAAAATGAATGTTTGGAAATGTAAACTGATATTTCCTACTGACACACTACAGCAAAAGATAGAAATAACTGACTTTAAACCATTTTTTAGCTGGTGAAAATACTAGTGTTCTAATCATTTTGGCCACCAATGTATTTTTTTGGGAAAAAGGAGGGAATACACACTATTATTTAAAAGTTTGTTGTCAGTAATTATTTTTTAATAATAAAAAAATGAATACTTTTATTCAGTTTATTCACTTTTATTTATGTTGTTTAGTTGATCAAAAAAAAAAAAAGACATTTATAATGTTACAAAATATTTCTATTTCAAATAAATGCTGTCCTTTAGAACCTTCTATTCATCAAAGAATCACTTCATAACCAATTGAAATTTCTGGTCTCCTTGTAATTCTCCATTCTATTTATTCAAACAGGCACATCACAATCATCTATGTTCACAACTTCATAAAAGTCCTAAAGAAAAAAAAAAGAACAAAAACAACAGGGAAAAAAATTATTTGAGATTATTAAAGGAATAATAAGACAACTCAAATGTGCAATGGAAGGAAAAGTGAGGATACGTTACGATGCCAGCTAGCAGCCAGTAGTCATGGCGACGGTGCCAGATGTCGTACATTTTGCCAGATGACACAGCTGCGCGTTCCTCATTCTGCCACAGCGTGTGTAATTCTGAACACACATAAACACTCATGCACATCCATGCATTCTCCTCCTATCATTCACCAGAATTTTTAATCTGCTGTCCATGATACAATACATGACCAATGTGTTGACACCCGTTGAAGCAAGACAGCAAATCAGAACAACGTCAATAAGACTACAACTCACCTGTGAATCCTCCATCTGCGATGTTAAACATGAAACGAGTCTTGATGCTGTTCTTGTCATCTCTGTGGCTCTCATCCACGTCATCCCTCGTGTCTTTCTCTCCATTCAGATGGCTCTCAGGGGGGTCTTCAGTTTTGAAATCATCAGGAATGGCTGTAGAAACTACATAGTTTGGCAAAGCAGAGGGATTGGTACTGTACTTTCCATGAACAGGGTGCAAATGTTCAGTTCATTTTTTTAAGCCTTAAGGTTTAGATCTTTTTATTATTAAACTGACATAGAAATCTCATTCCAATTATTACACAAAATTTAGCATTGTGTCAAGCTTTCATTTATGGGAACAATAAATGTATCAATAAAACAACAACTTTATTTTATATTTTATCATTTATCAAATTTGTCTATTTAATTTGGATGTCTGTTTAATTTTTAATGCTACAAAAACAAAAAAATAAAATAAAATCATCTAAACTTAAATATTCTTTGGTAACAGGGATTCTCTGCATAACAATTGCACAGAAATTGAATAAAACAAAACATTTAACAAACATTTTCTGAAGGTTGAGCACGTCCTTTTACTGACATTTACATTCGTTGAAAAAATAAATCAATCAATTAGGCCCAGTTTTGTACCCATTTAGTGTACCCAAAAAGTGTTTTTTAAAGCTGCAGTTCATAACTTTTGACGCTGTAGCGGTTGATAAACAGAACTGTATGCGTCTTGCGGAAGAACATTGTAGCCGGAGCTACTTCTCTCTGTTTATGTCTATGATGAATCACGCAGGTACTGGGCTACTCTGCAGGGGTACCTACCCGAACCAGTCTAAAATAGTCAGAATATAAACACTTTTTATAAGTGTACCGTAGTGATTCAGGACAAGCCAAAAACACGGTTTGAAAAATGGATTCATGGTGTCATATACAGGTGCTGGTCATATAATTAGAATATCATCAAAAAGTTGATTTATTTCACTAATTCCATTCAAAAAGTGAAACTGGTATATTATATTCATTCATTACACACAGACTGATATATTTCAAATGTTTATTTCTTTTAATTTTGATGATTAGAGCTTACAGCTCATGAAAGTCAAAAATCAGTATCTCAAAATATTAGAATATTACTTAAGACCAATACAAAGAAAGGATTTTTAGAAATCTTGGCCAACTGAAAAGTATGAAAATGAAAAGTATGAGCATGTACAGCACTCAATACTTAGTTGGGGCTCCTTTTGCCTGAATTACTGCAGCAATGCGGCATGGCATGGAGTCGATCAGTCTGTGGCACTGCTCAGGTGTTATGAGAGCCCAGGTTGCTCTGATAGTGGCCTTCAGCTCATCTGCATTGTTGGGTCTGGTGTCTCTCATCTTCCTCTTGACAATACCCCACAGATTCTCTATGGGGTTCAGGTCAGGTGAGTTTGCTGGCCAATCAAGCACAGTAACACTATGGTCATTCAACCAGCTTTTGGTACCTTTGGCAGTGTGGGCAGGTGCCAAGTCCTGCTGGAAAATGAAATCAGCATCTCCATAAAGCTTGTCAACAGAAGGAAGCATGAAGTGCTCTAAAATTTCCTGGTAGATGGCTGCGTTGACTGTGGACTTCAGAAAACACAGTGGACCAACACCAGCAGATGACATGGCAGCCCAAATCATCGCTGACTGTGGAAACTTCACATTGGACTTCAAGCAACATGGATTCTGTGCCTCTCCACTCTTCCTTCAGACTCTGGGACCTTGATTTCCAAATGAAATGCAAAATTTACTTTCATCTGAAAAGAGGACTTTGGACCACTGAGCAACAGTCCAGTTCTTTTTCTCCACAGCCCAGTTAAGATGCTTCTGACGTTGTCTGTGGTTCAGGAGTGGCTTTGTAGCCCTTTTCTTGAAGACGTCTGAGCGTGGTGACTCTTGATGCACTGACTCCAGCTTCAGTTCTCTCCTTGTGAAGCTCTCCCAAGTGTTTGAATAGGCTTTGCTTGACTGTATTCTCAAGCCTGCGGTCATCCCTGTTGCTTGTGCACCTTTTCCTACCCAAATTCGTCCTTCCAGTCAACTTTGCACTTAATATGCTTTGATACAGCACTCTGTAAACAGCCACACTTTTCAGTAATGACCTTCTGTGACTTACCCTCTTTGTGGAGGGTGTCAATGTTCGTCTTCTGGATCATTGCCAAGTCAGCAGTCTTCCCCATTATTGTGGTTTCAAAGAACAAGAGATACCCAGAATTTATACTGTAGGGATGGTCATTTATTCAAACTCAAATGTAAATATTCTAATATTTTGAGATACTGATTTTTGACTTTCATGAGCTGTAAGCTCTAATCATCAAAATTAAAAGAAATAAACATTTGAAATATATCAGTCTGTGTGTAATGAATGAATATAATATACAAGTTTCACTTTTTGAATGGAATTAGTGAAATAAATCAACTTTTTGATGATATTCTAATTATATGACCAGCACCTGTAAATCATATAAATTTTGTAAATTTTGAACACATCAAAGTTACGGACTGCAGCTTTAAGGAGCCAATTTGAAGATAAAATAGATCTGGAATCTCGACCACTCCTTTTATTCTGTTTCTGGAAGTATAATAAACAAATACCACAAGTACTGACCTGGTTTTTGCTCCTTATCATCTATTTTTGCTGGGCTGGGTTTATTTTCCCCTCTCTCCGGAGAAGTTTCTTTCCCTTTACCACAGTCTTGAATAAACAAAATATTTTAATATTTTGTTTATTGAAAGAAATGTTTTATAGAATCATTATACGCATGGTCTAAAACCCTCACCTAAAGGTGTCTGATTGGCTGACTGCTCACTAGGTTTATTGGGTGGCTGTGCTTGATTGGATGATGGCTCTGAATGGACAAGAGGGGTGTCATTATTCTCGCTCTCTTCCATTCCTTTTGCATCTGGACTTCCGCTTTTTGGTTCTTCTCCCTCATTGGTTTTCTCTGGTGCAGTGGAGGGTTCTGGCATTACTGGCTGCTGTAAGAAGATAGAGATTTTAAAAAGGACAAGAGAAATAAAAAACAGAAAAAAAGATATTTCTGGATGACTTCACTCTGACCTCAGGGTCCAGCGATTTGGTACTCTCTGGTTCTGTAATCTCCTTGTCTTCTTGAGAACCGGACACTGACTCTGTCTTTTCTGTAAAAACAAATGTTACTGTCTAGTTAACCACAAACAACCAGTATTTCATTGAGTAGTGCACATACACACACACACACACACACACACTAGAGCTGGGTTCTGGGACAAATTTCATGATTTGATTTGCATTTGATTCCCAAGTTTGCAATTCAATTTTGATACAATTCAATATCAGTTATTTTGGATATATATCAGGTACAGTATATGGCAAATTTTCTCAAAGGGGAAAAAAAAAAACCTAATGCTGTAAAATATAGATGACTCAGGTTGTAATACTAACTTTACAATTACACAATTATATTTCTACTCCAATTTGTTTTTTGAAATATAAACATTTAAATGGTGGCTGTCATAAAAATTTGACGAATTTATTCAATAAATATTGAAAAATAGTAAAAATTATAATGAATATGTCATATGATGCATATATTCAGTAAAATGAGGTAAATGTGACATTATGTGACATTCTATTGTTTACAAGCTATTATATTGACTTTTTTCCACGGTTGAAACACTGATTGAGCGACAGATTTTATTGTTTGAACACTAAAACAAAATGACAGAATTTGAAATCTGAGACTTTGTTTCATATAAAAAGTGACAAAACACAAAGCTTACTGCGATTTATTGGATGGGAGGCACGCTACAATGTTCCATTCATTAACTGAAAACAGGCTTGACTAATACATTTTTGGGATTTAAGAATCGATATTGTTTCATAAAAATGAGAATCGATTAAAAATTAGAAATTGATCTTTTTTACCCAGCCCTAACACACACACAAACACGTTGGTATTGTATTGTTTTCTAAGGCCCCGTTTACACTAGTGTGTTTTCGTTTAAAACGGTGTTTTAGAATGAAAACGATTCCCGTTTACACTGGCATTTCAGAAACAATCTCCGTTTACACTACACAACCGAAAACGCATGTCACGTGACAATTCATGCAGGTACAACCATAGAAATGTGTAGGTAGATTCCACAGTTGTCAAGTCCGCGTATTATACGCGACTTTGGGCTTCTTTTTTTTTGTAAAGTTGTGTGAAAAAATCCCTGGTTGTGTTTTTTTGGGCTTATTTAAAAAAAATCTGGTTGCTTGTTAGGGAATCTGACAAGCAACTTCATTTCTTTATTTATGTTCGCAGTATTCTCCAATGCATTGATTGACACTTTGGCTGCTCGCAGTTAATAGCCAACCAGTGCAATAATATAAGTGCCGTAGCATAATTTGCCAGATGTTCTGCCCACGCATTGGAGAAAAATCATATTCAAAAAAAGGCGTGTGACGCTGTAATCCAAGCGATGACAGAAGTAGACATAGAGGAGTGGGATGACTTTCTTTTAGCCTAATTTTTACAATTTTTTTTTGTAAAATATTAATTATCACGGGCTGTAATAAAAAACAAGTAGTCATATCCTAATACTAAGAGTAAATACATTTGGTTCGAATAGCCTGGCATGTCAAGATTTCTTAAAATGTATTTCTTTTTTTAACATTTAAACATTTTTAGATTACCTTTTGACTTCATGAATACACATAAATGACAGCTTAATGATTTAAAGGGACAGAAAAATGGACATTTCCATAGAATGACCCCTATATATTTTAGGCTATAAATAAATATGTGGCTATGTTACAGCTCCAATTTGAAGCTCTTGTGCTTTTCACCTTTTCCATCTCTCCAATCCTATTCTGCTCACAGGTGATTGGAGATGAGTTTTTTTCTCACTTTTGTTGCAGTTTGCTCATTTTTGTAAAATAGATTCTGTTTTTGCTTTTCAGATAAAAGAGTGGTTTCAGTTTAATATGTTACAGGCTCATTTATTGGTAATAAATAATTGATAATAAATAATATTGATGATAATAAATCATCAAAAAAATACTGGGCTTGTTTTGGGCTTGTTTTTGAAAACTGTGGTAGATTCCCTATTATTTAGATGGCGGATGGCGGATGTGTCTGCGTGCTTGGAGCAGTCGAAAGGAGAATCTACCCATACATATCTATGGGTACAACGAGCATGATGTTATTGTTTACACGGTCGTCAAGGAAACACAGAGGGAATGTGGGCAGCCACGCCATCATCTTCAAAATTCTCCGTTTTCGACCTCGAAAACGCCGGAGTAGTGTAAACGATAGGTGTAACCGTAGCAAAACACTGCTAGTGTAAATGGAATTTTGAATTACAGTGCAGGGCAGTGTCCTCTTAAACCACCTTCACATTGTAATACCTCTGTCATAGCCATGTCATTATATAAATTTGTGTCCTCATAAACCACCCAAACCAGTGCACACTTTCACACACCTGAAGGAACAGGTGTGCTGGGTTGAGTTGGAACCGGACTTGCAGGAACAGGTGTATTGGGGTCCGATGAGACACTTTCAGTAAGTTTTTTCAGCTCCAATCCCACAGGAATCAAATCTGGTGTACTAAACTTCCCATTCACATGCTCAAACTCCTGAACCTATATACACACATTCAAATTTCGGTCAAATTGTGTCAAATTTAATCAAATTTAAGCTGCTATTTTATTATTTTATACAAAATAAGTTTAAATGCTCAATTAAGTACATAATTCCATAGAATGTTAAAGTACATCATTTTAATTAATCATAAATAAACAAATCAACTTCAAATTAGATATTTATATCCATCAAGTTAAAAACTAGTGCACATAAAATGCAGTAAGTAGTTCATCACCTTCTTGCGGACGAGAGACATGACACCGATCCGGGTGAGAACATGTTGGCGGGATAGGCCTTCCCTCGGGACTCCATCTGCAAATGTCTCTGCTCCATCTGCCCCTGGCTCACACAGGTGCCTCATGAACAGAGATACATAAGCCCTGAAAAACACACAAAGACCAATGAATGAAAATGTATTAAAAAAATTAATAAATAAATAATATATATATAAATATAGATAGATAGATAGATAGATATAGATATAGATGTAGATATAAACTATAACAGAGAAACGCACACTTACCTGAACTCCTTCTCACTTTTTCCTCTCAGGTCACGGACCAGCCAGTGAGAGTTGAAGGCATCTTGTGGGGGCATACCCCAGCGCATAATCGCATTCAGGAAGGCTTTCCGCTGCCGGGCGTTAAATCCCAAAACCTGAAATCCCAAAGGTAAATAGCCAAAGCTTCACCTGAAGCAAGGAATTACGTACAAACTCTCTCTTTTCACAGTGTTGTAAGAAGATTTACCTCTATGTTTCCACTAACTCTAGCCAGCAACGGTGGCAATGGTTTGTCCCGATCGCTCTTCAGCTGTCTGCGAGATTGTCTGCGTCCTCCTGAAGGTGCGTACAAGTACAATGAAAGTCAGTAAGATTTTTTCATGTTTTTGAAAGAAGTCTGTTATGCTCATCAAGGCTACTCTTATTTGACAAAAATATAAAATATAACGTGAAATAAATTGAAGATAACTGTGGTCCATTTTAGTTTTAATCATTACTCCAGTCTTCAAGTGTCACATGATCCTTCAAAAATCCTTCTAATATTGCTGATTTATTGCTCAATAAACATTTTTATTTAATTGATATATTTTATAACATTATAAATGTAATGCATCCTTGCTGAATATAAGTATATATTTCTTTCAGATAATAAAAATCATACTGACCCCAAAGTTTTAAACATTAGAGTGCGTGTGTGTTTATACATATATAATGATGCCTACCTTCAGGACGTTCCTCAAAATCTTCATCTTCATCCTCGGACCCGACGGAGTACTCAGATTGATTATCTGAAAGATCATCCTGCCACTCTGAGAACAGGATTGTGATGGAATGTTTGTAAAATTGTATGCACAGCTTTATGCTGTGTTATATTATAGCACAGTCAGCATCTGTGTTTGAGTACCTTGGTCCTCCTGAGAGGCGTCATTATAGTTGACCTGTTTGCGGATGCGTTTCCCTTTGCCCAGGTTCCGGGCCAAATCCTCCTGCTGCTGCTCATAATGGTGCCTCAAGAGCTTCTCCCAGTAGTCTGGATCAACATTCTCTTCCTGCTTAATAATCTCCCTCTGGACCTCCTCCTGCAGGAACACACACACACAAATGCAGATCATATATCACGGGCCTATTATTGACTTCAGTTAATCTAATTATATTTATTGTATAATAACAATAATCCTAAACATCTGGGATTTGTATACGAGATAATATAATTACTTTTTGGTAATTATTTAGTCCCTTTATGAACTTTGATGAAGCTTTTCTCCATAATGCAGGTTTTTGTTCCAACACAGACAAATCCTTTATGATGATTTGACCATTGTAGCAAATCCACACAAATTTTGACCTTTAGGACTTACTGTCTGTCATTCTGCCATTGCGAAAATCTGATCCATTTATTCTGACAGCTGTGCATCTACATGGGTTGCTATAGTAAGGATGTTAGCACCAGCACAATCCCAGGAGATTTTCTCATACAGAGAGTCGCTGTCAGTGTGAAATGAGGATGGAAAACTGGATATTTTGCTTTTGCCCATGTCTATAATGACATCTCCCTTCAGGCGCATAAGAGAACAAGTGAGATTTTACACATTCATGTCCAAAACCGCTGACACTCACTCACTATTCACTAGTGAATTTCACAAAAAAGAAAAAGAGAGTGAAAATGAGCACATTCAATCACAGCTCCAAATGTTGTGTACTTTATATGACATTACATACCGCTCAAAAGTTTGGATCAATAAGATTTTTAAAATGTTTTTGAAATTATAGGTTATATTTATTTGATAAATTACACTAAAATACTGTAAAATTGTGAAATATTATTACAACTATATTATTAAAATGTAATTTATTCCTGTGATGGAAAAGTGTAATTTTCAGCATCATTACTCCAGTCTTCAGTGTCACTTGATCCTTCAGAAATTATTCTTATATTATATATCTTATATAATTATTCTTATCAAAGTTGATACCAGTTGTGCTGCTTAATGTGGTACATTAAATGGGTTAAACATTGCATCGGAAGCTTTTTGTCTTTTCAGACTACAATCTGATTGCCTGCCTGAACAAAGCCAGTGATGCTGCCCCTAAACACAACATTAACTCCATTAACAAACAACAGCCCAAGAAGCTTTTGTAAAAAAAGCTGAAACTTGCACAGCTATGCCATCTTGAGCATAGAAGAGTGAAAGAAAAGGTAGTCTAAGGTATTCATTTTGAAAAGATTGACTAGCATTCATGTTTGATCCCTTGTTTAATAGACAGTAAAGCATCTGTATCTCACCTCTCCATCCTCCTCTCTCACAACATACTGAGCCACCTTGAATGAGCTCAGGTACTCGTTCATGTTCTGGATCTCTGTGTCCTCGGTGGCATCCTGGCTACGGTCCAGCAGTTTGGAAATGGCGTTATCATCGTAGTGAATCACACTGCCCTCCTCTCCTTCTTTATTATCTCCTGCTGAAGAGATTTAGGACATGAACTACTGGAATCCACAAAGTGTTTATCTTAAACCACTTCAGCTCACCCATCGTTCTGGCGGCTTCCACATCATCTTTAAAAAGCTCCTCAGTGCCAAACTTGAGGATGTCGTCTAGTTCCTGTTTGGACATGGAGCCCGTCTTAGAGCCCAAGCCGGGACGCACCACCAGATGGGTTAGCATCATCTTTCGCTTGGCTACTTGGGTAATACGCTCCTCTACGGATGCCCGAGTTACAAAGCGATAGATCATCACCTTTTTATTTTGCCCGATACGATGTGCCCTGCTAAATGCCTGCAAGGACAAAGTGAGAAGACAGATGAAGAGAAAGTGAAAGAAGAACACAGCAAGAAAAATAAAATCAATTACTAAATAATGAGAGTTATAGATAAACACAGTCTCGTAGTTTGTAATATAATGTATATCTATAACACAATGAATCACACACATACATATATACTTCACTTTAAACAGCTTCACCCTAGTGAAAAATAAACATACTAAAATGGATTTGAAATACATTTATTTCATGCTAAGTATACTACAAATACATTTACATATTTATGTACTAAATAAAAATCGGAGTGTCTATTTACACTAAGTGCAAATAGCCTGCCTTGTTGGCAGAAGCTATTTACATTAACTCCGCCCACCAACGTGTAATTGGGCAAGTCAACATAACAAAAGACGGATGCTAATAATCAGCTCCAGTGGCGCAGATGGTAAAGTGTGTGTCATACTCATTTTGACGCGATCGACCTGGGTTCGAATCCACCTTTTGGTAAACTTTTTTTTCTCCCTTTTCAAATTTCAAATCACATCAGAAAAGCATTTCTTTTTAATAAAAATGAAGGAAATAATAAAAAAGTTGAAAATAAAGTATCGGGTAGGGTTAGGGTAGGTGTAGGGAGGGCTTTTGTCCCAATAAGGTGGCGTCCATTTAATAATTTGAATTAAAATTAAATTTACACTCAATAAGTTATTATTGCATACCGTTTTATAATGTATTACAATACTGAGGTGCACATAATTGCCACTATTTGCAATAAGTAGTATAAATAGCAGAAAATCCTGCTATTTTAACATAGTGCAAATAGAATCTTTAGCTTTATTTAGCTTTAGCTTTATTTTCACTTAGTCTAAATAGCAAATTACTAAAAAATACAGCTATTTTCAATTAGTGTAAATATAATCCATTGCTAAGAAAATATGCTATTTTCACTTAGTGCAAATAGCCACTGCCAATAAAAATACCCTGCAATTGCACTTTTGGTATATTAAACTGGTATACCAAATAAGTCTGCTAAATTGGAACAACTAATTTTGTACTTCATGCACTTTACTTGTGCGGAAGTAGTGCCGAAGTCACTAAAAATACACTGAAGTATATTTGATTGTGCTGAAGTGGAACTATTGGAAGTATACTTTAGGTACACTTTAAATATATTGCATTTAAAGATCGATATTATTCAAAGATCATATAGTCCTCATCAGTAGTGACATTAAAACACATTTTAGGCTTAATATTAAGAAATGTGCATTGTGCATAAGTAGTACTCCAAATGCAGTTTTATCAGTAAGTCTTGAGCAATATGTTAGTAAATATGTAAATAAATTTGAACTATACTTTGTATGAAATAAATGTAGTTTAAACATATTACTTTTTTTACTAGGGAAGTGTAGCTACTTTTTGTTAGCTAAATACTTTTTAAAAGAGTACTTTAACTACTTTAAATTATAAGTCACCGTTCAAAGTAGCTTTCCCAGCACTGGTGTTTGCATTACCTGAATATCATTGTGTGGGTTCCAGTCAGAGTCATATATGATCACTGTGTCTGCGGTTGCCAGATTGATACCCAAACCTCCAGCACGTGTAGACAGCAGAAAACAGAACTGCTGAGCCCCGGGTGCTGCACACAGGGTGACAGACAGTCAGTATGAAAGCCTTAGTATCCACTATCCCCCCCACACACAGACACCACTGCAGCTTCACTGCTGGCATCCTCACCGTTAAAGCGATCGATGGCCTCCTGACGCAGCCCCCCTGTGATGCCCCCATCAATACGCTCGTATTTATACCCCTCAAACTCCAGGAAGTCCTCTAGCAGATCTAGCATCTTTGTCATCTGAGAGAGGGATCAACAGTGCAGGATGAGACACAAACAGGAGGATAACAGAGATATCCAACAAAGGGACAAATGGCAGCGTTAAGCAAAATGTTAAGCAAACTCAGCTTGCCAGCTCATACTCATTCCACCTCTGTGAAATACAACAACAAGAGGGGACAGAAACACAGCCCTCCTCTTTAATCAAGCTTAAACATACAACATGCCATAACATTAATATGTATGTTTATTTTTAAGCACTTGGGAAATAAAAGGTGGCAAAATGTCTCGTCGAGACATCCTCCCTTTACCTGTGCCATTCATCAAATTAATGGATGCAGTGATTCCACAGGCAATTTAAAACGGGAGGGAAAAGAGTCTAAGGACTAAACAATAAAGCAGAGATAAATATAGGCCCCGCCTTTTCATTTGTCAACTCCATTTTAAAGATGAATGAGCTCCGCTCTTATTTTCTATTCACAGTTTACCATCTAATTAATCTTCCACTGAAATAAAGGCAAGACCGCCACATATTTAAGGGCTTTTTGTTATTCACAGGGTATTCTAAGCTCTAAAAGAGGGAATAAGTACCTGAGAGAAGATGAGAACCCTGTGCCCTTCATCTTTCAGTTTTTTGAGCATCTTCTGAAGCAGGGTGAGTTTTCCTGAGGATTTCACCAGGAGGTTGCCATCATAAGAACCATTGGGCAAGACCGGAGCTTCCTGTATACATAAAAGTGAAAACATACAAAAGACTTGACAAATGCTAATTAAATATGCAAGTTGTTTTATAGACTATATTAAACCGTTCAAAAGTTTGGGGGTTTAAAATTATTTTTATAATACTCACCAAGGCTGCATTTATTTGATCAAAAATACAAGATACACAGTAACTCACTCACATTGTGAAATATTAATACAATTCAAAATGACAGTTTTTTCTTTCAATTTTTATTTTTAAATATAATTTATTCCTGTGATGAATTTTCACCAGTCATTACTCCAGTCTTCAGTGTCACATGATCCGTCAGAAATCATTCTAAAATGCTTATTTGGTGCTCATTAATAATTTATTTTTTATCAATGTGTAAAATAGCTGTGATGCTTTATATGTTTGTGGAAATATTTTTCAGAAATGAACAGAATGTATTTGTAACTGTCACTTTTCATCAGTATAATAAAAGTATTATTATTATTTTTTTTTTTTAAATGTAAGGATCCCAAACTTTTGAATGGTAGTTTACCTCCAATTTTATGTTTTTTTTAGAAGACACCATCTGCAGCAACCATTCCAATATCTCAGAAAACAAGAAGGGTGCTCGACACCAAAACGCTAGCATGATATTGCTATGCAATTGTTAAGGTGGTCTATGTCTTTTAGCTCAGTAGAATATGGTTGCTTGAGTGTTTTGGGTTCAAGTCAAAAGACCTGTGTCTATTATATTCTGGTTTCTAGATATGGCTCAGGTCCCTCCAGTGTAAGTATGAGATTGTTTTATAATCCACCAAGTGAAGTCTATTAATGCAGGAAAGCACATCTCTTTAAGCCACTTCATTTGGGGTAACATTCACATGTATAATTTTGAAAAACCCTTAACTTCAAGTATAAGCAACTGCAAAAGTGGTGCTTGCCTTAGCAAACATTATTAATAGTCAGCAGGCAATGTTTCTAAGAGTAAACAACTTCAAAATCACAGAACTTTTTGTTTAAGATAAGGCCAGCATTATGCATCAAATTCACTGCAGACAATACTGTAAGAAACAATACACTCTCTTACAAAAGTCTTTAAATAGATCTTATAAAACAGAAAATGTATTGCCATTACATGTGCTAGCAATAAACCACTGCAGTGATATAAACTGTGGGCCTCCAAATGTTCTCCTCCCCTCCCCTCCTCACCACTGCAGCCACTGGAAACAGGTAGGGATGGTTGCAGCATTTCTTCAAGTCCATCATGATGTTAAGAAGAGACACCTGGTTCCCTCCTCCCTTGGAATTCAATGCCTCAAAGTTACGTGTTAAAATGAACTTGTAGTATTTCCTGTGAGAAACAAAAAAACATGAAATTATCTTGCATGGGAAACCATGAAATATGATACAGAGTGATAAGAAATTGATGTTTATTCAATTATTTAGCATTAGGAATAGAGAATTTAAGACTGACTTCTGCATTGGGCTGAGCTCTACTCGCACTATAAGCTCAGTTTTTGCCGGCATGTTTTTAAACACATCTGCCTTCAGTCTCTGAGCATGTGTGGCCCCAGCAGGTCGTGTAGTTTCTTAATCTGGTCCTCTTTCGAGATGTCCGCAAACTCCTCCAGAAAGCCCTCCAGGTTACTGCGCACAACAGCATTTTCATTTGGATATAAGGGGAGATAGAATTCACTTCCATCAAATCATATGAAAAAACATGTTCCAATCTAAGCCCTGCAATCGCTCTGCGGGGGATCATTATTCTACGAGCGGATCTACAGTATGAATCACCAGGTGAATCATGCAGTCTGCAATCTTACTTGAAGCGCTCTGGGGTGAGAAAGTTGAGCAGGTGAAAAAGCTCTTCCAGATTGTTCTGCAAAGGGGTTCCAGTCAGGAGCAGCTTATAGTAGATTTTGTAGCCATTCAGAATTCTGAAAAACTGAGCGTTGATTTATTGATTATTAAGTATAGATTTAATAAATTGATTTATTAAATCTATTAAGTAACCATGACATATCTATTATATTAATAATAATATTACAATATAAAGTGGGGTCAAAAGTCTGAGACAATAAAAAAATCTGTAATTCAAAATCTAACTGAAAATAAGTAAGTTCAGTAAGTAAGAAGTTAATATTGTTATTTTAGACACAATGTTGTCTGTTTTGCTCAATTTTGACAATGCTTTGAACGAATTGGGTGAACCATTGGCCATAGGCGCGTTCGATTTGAAACGGCGCTGCACAGACCAATCGGTGTATGACATGAAAGGAGCGCGAGAGCGATTCAAAAGCATAAGGAGCAGTCTGCTCTCTATAGCTCTTGCAGTACTTTGATGTCACACACTGATCGGTTTGATGATGACGATCAGCTTCAAGTCGAACAAACCTAATGTTTCAATGGACTATTCATAAAGAACCATTTACTTCACTCCTGAATGAATCAGCCATTTGAACGAATCAAATGAATGAAAAAATTACTCGATGACGTAATCATTAAGACATTTACCACCACCTACTGGCAGTTTTAGTTTATTTACTAAATAAACTAAGTTTATTTACGAAAAGAGTATATGTAATAAATTTGATCAAACTAAATATTTCTTGCTGAAGCTACTTTTTGTAATGTCTGTTTGATGCGTTACACAACAATGACTTTAAATGATCTTTTGGGAGTAATTTTTCAATCAAATTTGATGTGCGATTAATTTGCGATTAATTATCTGAATCTGAATAAATAAATAAAGCTTTCCATTGATGGAATCTGAGGGTTGAGAAAATCACCTTTAAAGTTTTTCAAATGAAGTTCTTAATGTATATTACCAATCAAAAATTAAGTTTTGATATATTTACGGTAGGAAATTTACAAAATATCTTCATGGAACATGATCTTTACTTAATATCCTAATGATTTTTGGCATAAAAGGAAAATCAATAATTTTGATCCATTCAATGTATTGTTGGCTATTGCTACAAATATACCCATGCTATTTATGATTGGTAAGGTGGTCCAGGATCACATATAAAAACAATAACAAAAAAGCATATGTAAATATATATATATATATATATATATATATATATATATATATATATATATATATACACACACACACATGTATATATATATTATTTTATATATTTATATATTTTTTTACACTTCATAATTGTTATTAATATGATGTTATACATTTTTCCTTGAATTCTGTACCTTTGACTGGTTATTTTTCAGTCGGTGGGCTTCATCCACAACCAAACAGGCCCAGGTAATGGAGCCAAGTACTGCCTGATCAATGGTGATCAGTTCATATGACGTCAGCAGGACATGAAACTTTATCTGTGCGTCCTTCTGTGATGAGAAACTCTGATCATAAACAATGCACTTCTGAATGAACCCTTTCAAAAGTTAGGATGCTTTTTAAATTCTTTGGACGCTGAAATATGTAATCAGGTATCAGTTAAAGAATGATTTAAATCAGCTTTGGTTTTGGTGAATGGGATACGGAATAAGGCATCAAAATGTCTGTCAGGTTAGTCCACAGCACTCTCTCACCTTCATGCGGAAAACCTTGCGACCTGATTTGACGGTGCTGTCCTCGAAGGTAAATTCATTCTCACGTATGACAGCCCTGCTGTCTTTGTCCCCTGTGTAAGTCACAACGTAGAAATCCGGAGCCCACATCTCAAACTCTCTCTCCCAGTTGATGATGGTGGAGAGTGGCGCACTGACCAGAAACGGCCCTTTGGAGTGACCCTGAAACAAGTAACTCAGTTACACTCTGTTCCCTTCTTCTCTCAAATGCATTTGAAAGAAGGTTCAATTGGCACCCAGACCTCTTTGTAGAGTGAGTACAGGAACACTATTGTCTGCACAGTCTTGCCAAGCCCCATTTCATCAGCCAAGATTGTGTCGGTTCCTTGGGCCCAAGAGAATCGCAACCAGTTCAGGCCTTCCAGTTGGTATGGGTGCAAAGTTCCCCCTGTGTCATCAATGTACCACGGCTGCTGTTCAAACTTGATGGTAGGCTGTGACCAATTACACATACATAGGAGAGAAAGATAACTGAAAAAATAACTGAAAAAGTGTAAAATCATAAAGTAAAATAAATTCAGCCATATACTCATCAAGCAAAATAGCAATTGCACTCACATCCACAACTGGAGTATCTGGTGGAGGTTCTCTCCTCTTTACTTCCTCTTTGAGTCTCTTTCCCTTTCTGAACAGCAGGGGGTGATGGCTTTCACCGAGCATCTGATCCCTGGTAAAATCAGAGTCAGTGAATGTATGGCACTTTTCACACACTTTATGCCCCATTTCTTCATTAAAGGTACAAATATTTTTTTCAATCACATTTTTTTTTTTCTACTTTGAGAACTATTAGGATGCTAGCATGAAAGTGAAAGTGAAAAGTATAAATATATTTGTAATGTAATTTTAGGGGGAAAAAAAAGGGCTGTCAAAATTAATGCGTTAATAACGCATTAACACAAATTAATTTTAACGGCACAAATTTTATTAACGCGTGATTAATGCAGTGCACATTTTCTGTTTGACCCGTGGCCTAGTCCGTAGTTGGAGAAATGGAGATGCACAGTGTTGCCAGCTTATCGACTTTGTTGCTAGATTTTGCGACTTTTCAGACCCCTTTAGCGACTTTTTTTTTCTTCAAAAAAAGCGCCTAGCAACAAATCTAACGGCTTCTTGGACAAACCTTTTTTTAGTTTCCGAGACTCGATGGTACTGCCGCACGTGTGCAAGGTCTTGCTTTCCCAGCGCACACACACCTCTATATCTCTCTGCGTCTGCACTGTTCAGCGAGCGACTGAGAGGAGCAGCGCTTTCAGTTAAAACAGATGTTATGTTGCTTCTCTAATTTTACATGTAAATATAGGCAAAATCACAGCACAATAATTGTCTTTATCTTATGTGTATCTGACTTCATCAGACGACGGCTCGATTACAAATCAGGATTTTTGTGCAGATTAACATCTTGGAAGGGAGAGCTGGTTATGTAGCCTAGTCTTAATGGGTTGCGTTTCGGACACTATTTCATATTCATTCCGTTGTCTGACAACAGAAACAGTAAAATATATCAATAAAAACAGTTTTATTGAGAATTTAGAATGCAGTATGTGGACACAGAGAGGCAAACAAATGTAATAATAAATAACAAATGTACATTTTGTATGTTCAAAAGTGAGCTGCCCTGTTGTGCAAACATGTAAACAGGTTTGTGTAAGTAAATTTCTCAGTGAAAAGAAAGAGAAGTAATGGGAACCTGGTATTTCTATGTTCTTTTTTCATGTGTCTACTAGACATGAACAAGTTCTTTGAAAAACATTTCTGACCTTTGAAAGATGTCTAGTCTTCATGCTCTATGTTGACTATGGTTTCACTAATAATAAACATACATTTGCATAAAGCATCCATATTTGTCCATGCCCATGTTGATTAGAGTATTTAAAACTTGAAAAGTATTAATTTAAGGTGCATTTAGAACAGATAAAAATGTGCGATTAAGTTGCGATTAATCGCGAGTTAAATCATAACAATCACGTGATTAATCGCAATTAAATATTTTAATCCCTACTAATTATAAATGCCTATTACAATTATAAATTACTATTACAATACATATACAATATGCACATATAAAATGATGCACATAATACTGTTCAAAATATTAGAAAATGGTATGAAAATGGTACTACTTGGCCACTTTTTAGAGAATGAATTAATAATTTTTATTGTTGGCAAATAGGTTTATTAATTACTATTAACCAACATTTAGTCCTAAACTAGCTACTAACTAGAGAGAGCTTAATTTAGGTTAAACATTAAACCTTTTACCCATTCTGGAATTTCTTTGTTGTATTTTATAAATGCTGTCTATTTATATTGGATGTTTGTTTATTGTGTTTTGCTAAAATGGAGTTTACGATTGTAGAAATTGCAGGCCTTAAATTTAATTAATAAATCTATAAAAATAAAATATTTAGCTTGAATTTCTGAGGCTGATGATCAACATTTTACTGACCATTTAAAAAATTGCATTTAGTAATGCTTCAGGCACTACAGTATTTCATACTATCTTCATGGAAAGCTCTGCATGTGTATTTGTGCAACTTGAAAACAACTTGAAATTTAAGTGACGTGGCTTACCTGTGGTCCCAGTAGGCTTGTTTAAAGCTGTCATAATCTGGGATGTTAAAGTCATCAGCCTCCCAGGTGCACTGATCATACGGCAAATCTCTCCACTTAATCAGGTAGTGTACATCTCCATCCTTATCAAAACTTAAATTTACACAACACAGTCTTAAAGCATATGATCATATATATTTCTGCATGAAAAGTATGTTGTCTGAAGTATAGCATTAGCACTAGTCTGTGGTCCACCGTACCTGTGGTTGAGGATCCGGTGAATGATCATCCACTCCGGCTTGATGCCGTAACGGTAGAATCGTTCCTCCATGGCTGCATACTGAGGGTCTTTGCTCCTCCTCTTCTCGCTGTTAAGTTCCTCCTCCCCAGAGCCATAGTCGTATGGTGGTGGTTCGTCCATGTCGTTCTTCCGTTGGTAGTTACGGTACATTACTGTGTGATATAGCTCCAACTGCACCAAGGGAAAGAAACAGAGATCAGAGATCAAAGCACAAGCCAACAGAGCATGCATGATTTAATGATTTAACGAAGCTGGCTCTGCGGAGGTAATGTGGGAATCCCACCTGTAGTTCGCTGACCCAGGAGCAGTGCCAGTAGGACAGCCCAGCCCATTTCACAAACAGCTGCCTCTCTGGACGACCCTTCAGCGGTATTTTGGCCAAACCGTCTACCTTCTCTCCATCTCGCCCAAGAGGAACCTCAGGTGGTAGAGGAGGATCGCTCCACGCCCAGTGCAGAATCTTCTGGACCTTCCCTTTTAGTGGGGACACTAGAAAAAATATGGATGCACAATGTTCAAAACAATACATGCCTTTATTTGGGCTTTAATAGTTTGATTTGAGCCAGGTTTAAAATGTCATGAAAATGCTTTTTCATAAAACTGCATTAAATTGATCTAAATTCATCAAAGAAAATTTCTATTCATCAAAGAATCCATATAAAATGTATCATGGTTCCCATAACCATGTTAACTGTTTTCAACTTTGATAATAACAAGAAATGTTTCTCGAGCACTAAATCAGCATATTAGAATGATTTCTGAAGGATCACGTGACACCGAAGACTAGAGCTGTTGAAAGTTCAGCTTTGCCATTTTTTGGTTAAATCATAGAGCCTTAATGAGAATTAAAAATGCCTTTTAAAAGGTTAGTATTATTTTCAGCTATTTTAAAAACTGATTTTAACCGAACCGACCTATGCAGACGTTTCTCACCATGCATCGTGGACACAGCCATTCTCCATTGGGAATTTCAGGAAGTGGTGGGTTGAGACAGTGGATGTGGTAGGAGGAAGGGCAGGTATCACAGCACAGCAGCTCTCCTCCATCCTTACACACTCTGCAGAACTCCATGTGGTCATCTTCCTCCTCACCAGCAACCTCGTCTTCCTCCTCCTCGTCGTCTTTGGCCTCCCACTGAATGCCTTCTTTTTCCTGAGAGATGAGGCAGTAAACTGTCAGTCTGAATAGCACCGTTTATGTGGTCTTGAATATACTAGAGTGTATTTCTTTGCAAGTATATGCTTGTGGTGAAGCAAGGAGGGATTTCCTCACGCAGTGGGGGCAGCTCCATTTGCCTTCAGGGGCTTTCTCCAGTTCTGGATCCAGACACACCAGGTGATATGCTCTGGGACAGGTGTCACATAGAATGATCTCTCCTCCCTGCTGACAAACCTCACAGTAATCTTGATGGTCTGTCTCGTAGCCGTCTCCATCCTCTCCTACATTAACCATGGAGTTTAAAGAGAAACCTAAATGGTTTATTGAACAGAAGTACTGTAGAATTTCAATACAAAACACTTCACAATTATAACAACAATATTTCAATACAGCAACCCTTTGATTCTGTCATCTAAACTTACACTACTGATCAAAGAATCGGTATCTCTAAAAGTGCTTTTATTTAGCAAGGACACATTCAATTTATTCTGTTCTTTTGAACTTTCTGTTCATCAAGGAATCCTTGAAGGAATGTACCATGCTTGACACAAAAATATTAAGCAGCACTGCTGTTTTAAACTGTGATAGCTAATCAGCATATTAGAATGGTTTCTGAAGGATCATGTGACACTGAAGACTGGAGTAATGGCTATACTAAAATATAATTAAAATATTAATAGAAACTATAATAATTCAAAATACTAAAATAACACTGTAGTGAAAGGTAGTGCAATAATATGATAATAATAAAAGTAAATTCACTTTTTCTTTTTTTTCGTCCTCGGCGGGCTGACTTCTTTTTGGGTGCCGCTGAAGTGTCTGAGCGTACAGAGGCACTGTGAATGCTGATGTCATCAAAGTCTGAAAAGTCATCCAAGAAATCCTCCTCGCTCTGAGTAATAAGACAGTTTATGCAAAAGGCACAATAAGTCTTCATCAAAAATGAAAAGGTCATAACTTGGAAAACAACTTCAATAAGAACCCAATAAAACTGGGTGGAACAAGAACAATGGGGAAGTATATCTACACAAATGATCCATGAATTGTTCTGGGAAGTGGAAAAGCTAAAAAATTCTTCGATTCTCTCTCAATTGAAAAGCTATGGGGCATCTTTCCATGTGATACACATTAAACCCTAGAAAGATTTCAGTGAAAGCATGTTCTCACCGAAGAGCCTTTTTTCCTTTTTCCACCCTGGCCTGCTTTTGATTTGGACTTCTTCGGTTTCCCTTTCTTTTTTGTTTCTTTCACTGGCTTACTTTTTTTTTTAGCACCAGGCCCTGCAATGCAGTCCAGATGAGATAAACAAAACAGAAACCTTTTTTTTTTTTTTTTGTGAGATCTGAGAACAATACTCCTTTCTTCAGACATACATACAACACATTCTGCATTTGCAAACCTATATTTTTGTGAAGGAGCTAAACTCACATATGCCCACTTAAAGCTAAAGTATAAAATATTTTGATGTTAAAATATTTCCTAGAATATTCAGCATCAACTAGGATGAAATTTTCAAACTTTGAAGTTTGAAAGTTACACTAAAGCAATTGTGAGAGTGAAAAACCAAATACATTTGAATAAAGAACTGCCAGCAGCCAATCATTAATCATGTTACATGCAGTATGTAAACAATGTAAAAACCTTCACTTAACTGCTTTGGAAATCGATATATACCAATATAAAATCAACAAAAAGAAGATTACATTACCCTTTCCCTCTTTGGTTTTGGCTTTTTTGATTGGGCCAGATGGTGAGATCTGTTGGATACTTCTAATACAGATGGGCGGAGCCACATTGACAGTTTCCACAGCAGCAGCTACGGCAGCCGCTACAGCAGTTGCAGAGGTGCCTTTGAAAGGGTTGTTCGCACTGAACTCTCTCCACTTTGCTCCAAGCACCGTCATCATTTTTGACATGGGGATCTTGGGGTTCTTCTTGGCAATGAGGGGCCTAACCACAGAAAAAAAGAGATTTGTGACCAATTTTAAAGCAATAAGCTACGAGAGGCCACGCATTGTGGTGATTTTACCTCAAGTACTGATTGTTCTCAGGCATGAATCAGAAATCGGAAGTATATACTAAAAGAGTCTCTATCAAATCAAATAGTATGCTGGTTACAGTAGACATGCATGGTGTGGGTCTGACAGTACATATTGTTTCAATGCCTGTTATTAGAAAACCTGTCATTAGCATCATACAGGCATTAGCATTTGCCAGAAGGAACGTTTTAAAATAGAACAAGACATCTTGACAGCAGGGCAATAGAATGTCCATATAGAAGGAAAACTGAAATCCTACCTAAGAAACTGGCTGAAGGCTTTGTAGTTGGTGATGGTTTTATAGTCGTCCTCTGAGAAGGCATACAGCACATCTTCAAGACCCCACTCTTGCATCAGCTGACTGGATGACTTTGGCTCCTGGTGTCACATGAGAAAATGTTATTCATTTATTTTCTGGGCTAAAAGAGCATAATATAACTTTTCTAAGTGAGAACCTTTAAGTTTCCATCATCGTCCTCATCGTCGTCCTCATCATCATCTTTCTTTCTCTGTTTTGTTTTCCTCTCCTTCTTCTCTTTGGGCTTTTTCTTTTTCTTCTTCAGGGAGCTGTAGGTGCTGCTCTCACTTCCTGACCTGTGACCATGATCCTCTCTGTCTGACATATCATCTAGCCCACTTGGAATCCCCTGTGAGCACAGGCAGAGACATTATAGGAAAGGAAGATGGAGCACTCATGTAAAAAAATAATGGGAGAATTATGGGAGCCTTTCAGTAAAGAGCTAAACTCCTTTTTGGTGGAATCTGCGCATACACCTTAGTTCAGGGCTGGGCAACTTCACTAGAAAGTTACAGGCAGGTGTGTTTGATTCGGGTTGGAGCTAAACTCTGCAGGACACCGGCCCTCCAGGACCGAAGTTGCCCATCCCTGCCTAAGTTGGTCCCAAATGAAAACTACCTTTCAGTTTTTCGCATGATTTTAGCATGAAGCATAATTAATGGTACCATTAATGTCAGATTTTATTGCAGATTTGATGTTATTGAAACTTGATCGTAACAAACAAATGTCCCCATTCATAGTAGCAAGTGTGCATTTATTACCATAATGGTAACCGAAATGGCTCAGGTTACTCAACGTAGCCTTGGCTCCCTGAAAGGAGGGAACAGGACATTGCGTAATCGCTAGGGGAAATCCCTTTCTCTGAACTTTCCTAAAGCCTCAACGTTTCAAACTATTGCGTCGCAATAGCCAATGGTGTTCGAGCGCTGCAATAAAGGCTTCTATAAAGGTGGCGGCAAGCGCCACATTTCCTCAGAATTTTTCAACTGAGTGACAGCTACTCATGACCCTGAGGATATTTTTTTATGCAATGTCTCGTTCCCTCCTTTCAGGGAACCAAGGTTACATTAAAGGGATAGTTCACCCAAACATAAAAATTCTGTCATTAATTACTCACCCTCATATCATTGATAATGCCCTAGAAACACTGGACTGTTTTATAGCTTCATAACAGCTAGGGCAGGGCAGCCTGTGCTTTGAATGTGTAACCCACCACTCCCAGATTTGGGCATTTATCACATTAGAATAAAAACAAATTTGATACAAATTTTACTGCCGACCAGTCTTGTATATGGCGCTCTTCTCGCATTGGGAACAGGTGACATTACCGCCACGAGTTCAGTACCATAGCTGGCTCAGGCTCAATGGCAGAGGCTGAGACTGGGGTAGATAACCATTGCACATTTGCGCTGTGCATAGAGGAAGAGTCCCGGAAAAAAAAGTGGTATTGTCAGTGAGACAGCAAGCGGTACATTTAGGGTTTATATGAGCCAGGACACTTTCTAAGACAGGGGGTTACCTATACGGTGCAGCTGTCTCTGCTCTGTTCAAGGCTGGCCGCTGCTCTGAAGTGACGGGTTGTTGGTATTGTGTGAATGAGCGATCGAGTGAATAGAACTTCTCCGTGCACTGCACACAGCAGGCTGCTGCTTCGAGGCAGGGGGATGCCTGTATCGTGCGAATGAGGGACTGTGAACCTCTGTAAATATCCTCTCATAAGCAGCACTGTCCGTGCCGAGGCCAATTTCCTGCCAACTTCAGGTCCCGACTTGGGGTGAGGAGAGGCTTGATACCTGAGTCCTGAGAGTAGGCAAACTCGCGTAGCGTAGCACTGCATCTGCATGGGGCAGCCCAGGTAGAGAGGCAGTGAATATTCACCACGAAGACATGAGAAGTTTGGGTCAACAAGGGGATGTGGGAATTGACCCATCGCAGGCTTCTGCCTCCATGGCTCAGCAGCGGAGGGGAAAATAAGTGCAGACAGCTTTTCCACCATAATATAAAAGATGTCATACTCACTGGAACACTCCAGGGCATGGCAATCCAGGCACTGGAGCATTCCTTCAACAGCGAGGGATAGGAGGCTTCATATCTACATGAAGTAGGAAGATTCTGAGGTAATATGGCATGCTTGGCACCACCTTTATAGCGGCTGAGCCCACCAGTCAGATGGGCGCTTGAACACCTTGGCTATTTCAATAGCGTGATTCAATGAGGCTTCAAGAAAGTTTGGAGAAAGGGATTCCCCATAGAGATTATGCACTGTTGAAAGACCGTCTTGAAAGGGAACCGATGTTTCATAATGAACCATAAATATTTTTATACTTCTCAAAACAGCATAAAAGATCTATTGTGTTTTGTGCCATTGCTTTAGCAAAGCACCTTTCGATCAAGCAAAAACCAAAATTGCAATATATCTAAATATATATATATATATATATATATATGCACTTAGCAAACCACAAAATGCATTGTGTTTCAGAATGAAGAGCAGCACTGTGTTCATTTACACATGAGCAGCTCACCATATGTGCTGTTTAAAATGCATTTGGGAATGCAACATGTGCCAGTTATGCTTTATTTTCACATTTGCATAATCAACATTTTTGTGGACAGATGATCACAGCAATTCACTGGATTTTTCACTGGAAGGTTTCCTCTCCAGTTTTCCACCAAAATAAAATCTCAGCTCTTGCAAGTGAAAAAAATAAGACTCAAAGGGATAGTTCACCCAAAAATGAAAATTCTCTCATCACTTACTCACCCTCAAGTAGGTCCAAACCTGTATGCATTTTTTTGTTCTGCAAAACACAAAGGAAGATATTTTGAAGAAAGTTTGTAACCAGGCTGTTTTGGGGCACCATTGTCTTCCATAGTAGGAAAAAAAATACTATGGAAGTCAATGGTGCCCCAGAATTGCTATGTTTCCCACATTCTTCAGAATATCTTCCTTTGTGTTCAGCAGAACAAAGACATTCATACAGGTTTGGAACTACTTGAGGGTGAGTAAATGATGACAGCATTTTCATTTTTGGGTGAACTATCCCTTTTAGTATTGTAATTTTACCATTGTTATGAAGCAATCATTTTGTATTTTAAAGTTAAAGATAACCCCACTGGTGTCCTAACTTCAAACATTTGGACTCCAACTGTAAGAAAAACACATGACATTAGCCCTTTTAATGAATGCCATTACATTAATTAATTATATAAGCCAAAGAGAAGTGACATTTGATGGTGGAGAGACTTTTGGATGATGTGTTGTGCTCTGATAAAATACTTGTACGCGACACATGATTTTTCAGTTAGTTGTGCCAAGATGTGCCTCACAGGACCACAGTGCTACATATAGACAGACATATAATCCTATAAATAAAGAAATATATACATATAGTCTATATACTGTATATATAGTCGACCAATTGCGACCAATGTTACAGAGACCAATGCACAATCATGGAGCATTATTATCATTCTGCAAGTTAAAAGTACGCAGTTGTTTCTCCATTTTGGTTTTATGTTTACCTCAGCAGCCGGTTGCGCATAGTTGGTTATTTGGTAACAGACCTGACAGTTTATTATCGAACTCGATGGAGCGTTTTAAGATTTCTTAACTAAACATAAGATAAGATTTTGTAAGATAAGAATCCTAAATCAAGTTAAGATTTGCTTATGTAGTACATAAATCCTTAATGTAATAAATAAATCCTTAATTAAATGATCATATCTTAAGACCTAAGATAGGAAGTTTCTGTAATATACCCCCCTGTATTATGATTATTGTTATATTTAACACCAACAATAATAATAATAATAATATGATGTAATTAATACTATAATTTCCCCATTCATAGAAAAAAAAAAAACAGCCTGGAAGTGTTACCTAGATGATCACCAAGTCAACTGACTTGTCCTAAAGAGACTTTTGTGCTGACTCATCAAAAATAGTGCTATAAACTTTATAGTGGACAATTTCAGTTTTTAGGAGCAAAAATATAACTGTACTTGTAGGAGGCATGAAACGGAGTTCCTTCTAATTGGGTAAGACCTCACATCCACAGACTTTAAATAAAAACATGCTTTTACTATGGCCTAACTATTGATTAATGTAAAATCAACTCCATATTTTCAATAAAGGAAAAACTAGATCATTATAACACTATTATTAGTAACATCTGGAAGCAGGGAAACCAATCAAAATGATCATATTGCTAGGGAACACACATGCTTCAGTGGGTGAGTTACTCTGTGTGTGTGTATGATTGGAGAAAGCCTGTTGCTGTGTTGCAGCTGTGCACTGGCTGGCAGACGTCTCTCCGGCGCAGGGTAGGCCAGCACTGCCGCAGAGCGCACAAGCTCCACCGGCAGCAGTTCTGAGTTGCCATGGAAACCAAACTGTGCAGTGTTGGAGGTGGAGGGGGGGGGGGGATGTAGGGGGAGCTCTCTCTACTGCAGCAGCCAATGGAACAGCGCCATCCAATCAGATGCGTTTGCATAACGAGCTTGTTATGGAGAGTCCCCATGGTTGCAGTGCCTGTGTTCTAGGGCCCGTCTAGACAAATCTCAATCACGTACATGGGGGAGGGAGAAAGTGAGAGAGGAAGGAGAGGGAGTGAAAAAGGAGGGGTGCTCATGCAAGAGGCAATGAGTAGAACCACTAAAGAGCTTCACAGCTGGAGCTGAAAGGTCTCCCAAAATCCAAACCACAATTTTCTTACAATGTACCTCGAAAGGAAAAAAAATCCAATGTAAATAATGTGCCACAAAGAGGTTTTCAGGCTGACACCATCCTACAGTTGTTCCCTATAAAAAAATTTGCAGTATTTAAAGGGATTGTTTGGCTTTAAATTCTGTCATTTACTCACCTTCAAGATGTTACAAACCTGTTTGAGTTTCTTCTGTGGGACACAGATTATCCTTTCCAGGCATAAGATATCGGTTCTTCTAAGATATTGGTTCCTTTGTATTGTGACCATTCACAATATATTTTAATGTTAAATCTTAATTAACTCTAATTAGTTTTGTGACCTACAGCGGATTATTACAATTTCAGGCTTTTCCACACACACAGTTATTGTATTGCTTTACAAGTTGAAAAACAGAAAATGAGTTAAATGAACAAAATACAACTTGTTTATTAATTAGCCTGTCGTAATTGCATTTTCTAGTAAAAATAATGTAAACATATTTAAAACAATAAATATTTTCTGAAGAATATCACAATAAACATTGTTTACAGAGAAAATGACTTGAATTAAGCTTATTTTCCTCATGCCATTTTTTGTAACATTTTACAATAAGGTTCCATTAGTTAATGTTAGTTAATGCATTAACGAACAATCTGCAATACATTTCAATTTATAAATGCTTTAGAAATATTTTTATTATTATTATTATTATTATTGTTAATTCATGTTAACTAACATTAACTAACAGAACTTAATGTTTCAAAATCTTCTTGAAACATAACTAAATTTATTTAGGTTTATGCTTCTACTATTAATGTCTTAATATCTTCTGACTGACATTTCAACATTTTGTCTAGAAAACAACACAATAATTTTAATACTAAAACTTTACAAAATTGTAAGACTTTTTGTTTTGCAGTGCTTGTTACATTTATGCTACTTTTTTGTCCTTTTTGCAGTTTGACAGCCCCAGTAACTATTCACTTTTTTTAGAATGTATGGAGAAAAAAAACAGCGTGAACTCTCTGCCGCAGAAGAAAGTCAGTCATTCGGGTTTGGAACCACATGAGAGTAAGAAAATGATGAAAGAATCTGCATTTTTGGGTTAACTATGCCTTTAAATGCTGCATTTTCTGTGGGAAAGAACTGCAAAACAGTGTCAGGCATCTTTGGGATCTTTTTTTCCCAAAACATCCTCGTCTTCAACACACCAGACCAGAAAAAACGCTCATCTGTACTACTGAAATGTCACTTATCATTGTTTACATCTGACAAAGCACCAATTCTCACTCTGCCGTTACAATCCCTAGACTCTCCACAGTCTATCAGGCTCCGGCGCAGGTGGCCGGCTTTGGCGAGCTGAGCTGTTAGACTTGCGGACAGCAGAAGGGCAGGCGGCGGTTTTGACCCGCATTGATTTGAGCCCGTGTCTGACACAGCACTGCAGGGAGAGCATGACTGACACCAAGCAGGGCTCTTAGCCGCTGAGGGGAGACCTCTCTGCCCTCTCCACGGCACATTTACCACCGCTGAGAAGGAGGGAGGGTTGAGAGAAAGACTGAATCTGTGCAAGGAGGCAGACAAAGTGAGAGTGGGCTAGGGAGGAGAAAGAGAGGAATCCCTCTTATTATCTCAATGGTAAATACAGTCAGCTGGGGGGACTGTGGCCGGCTGACCTGTCAAACGTTTTATCTCTTGCCAAGGCACAGAGAGAGAGAGAGCTGACTGGAAAAAGGCTGATCCGTAAAAAATACGACAAAATACCCCTAGGTCAGGCAAGTTGTTTCATACTGATCATTCAACTCATAGGAGCAGCATTTATGCCACAGCCTTGCAGACAAAAGCACACCTGGACTTTTTTTATGTTATTTTATGAGTGCAGTGATGTAATGGAGATTACATCAGATCAGGGTGCTGCTTGTTGTGTGGATGGTCTAATGTCAGCCTAACTTTTCTGGGATGGAGCCCTGAAAATATTTTTAATAGGACAGTGGAACACAAAAGAAGATATTTAAAAAAAAAATACATTTAAAAGTGAGTTTTTTTATCCAGGTAGGTATGGACAGTTATCAAAACATCTTCCTTTACATTCCACTGACGAAAGTCAGTCATACGTATTTGGAACAACATAAGAGTGCGTAACAATAACTCAATTTTCATTTTTACATGAATTATCCCTTTGAGTGTGTGTTGAACTGGAACTGTTTCAATTTTTCCCCATTCATAAAAAAACAAAAAAAACATTGGAAGTTTCAGTAATGATAAGTTGAGCGAACAAGTAGTATCTGACTGAACTTTAGAACATACTGAACTATTTGAACTTGACCTGCCCAGGTTTTCACATCAGAAATTTGGTGACACATTTACAGTAACTGATCACGACACTGATCAAAACAACATTCTATAAATGCTAGAAATGCATATTTACCCAACAAATCTATGCCACATGAAAATTACCGTAATTATTATTCTGATGATGTGATGACAACATCTATTTCATCCATGCTTCAATCAATTAGATAGCAATTAAAAGGCTTCTTACCTCCTTCTTCTTCTTTTTCTTAACTTTGGGCTCCTTTCCCTCCATTATCTTGCTGGGTTTCTTCTTCTTATGTTGTTTAACCGAATCATCCTCAGAGAAGAACCTCTCTAAGTGTGACAGGGGAACACTCCTCCGACGTTCACCTTCCTCATCCTCATCTGAGAAACAACACAAGAGGATCACACTTATGATCTATCTATCTATCTATCTATCTATCTATCTATCTATCTACTGTTAGGTCCATATATATTTGGACACTGACACAATTTTCATAATTTTGGCTTTGTGATGCTTTGCCAGGCCTTTACTGCAGCTGACTTCAGTTATTGTCTGTTTGTGGGTCTTTCTGCCTTTAGTTTTATCTTCAGCAAGTGAAATGCATGCTCAATTGGTTTGAAATCAGGAGATTGACTTGGTCATTGCAGAATATTCCATTTAGACCTTCAAAAACTCCTGGGTTCCTTTTGCAAGTATATTTTGGGTCATTTCCACTTGTACTATGAAGTGCCGTCCAATCAACTTTGCTGCATTTGACTGAATCTGGGCAGAGAGTATATCCCTATCAGGGGTCACGTTAACCGAAAAGTTTTCGATTTTTTTTAGCAGTGATGGAAAAATCTGAAGGCTGTCCGTCACTTTGACAGATTACACTGAGGGTGATCTATTGTAATTTATAACTGTAATTCCCACCCTGTCAAGTTGTTGGTGAGTGCGCTCCAGTGTAGCAGCAGAGCGAGGGACCATCAGCGCCAGAACAAAAATAAAACTGTCATGAGTCTTTTGCTACGCATTTGATTACGCACAGGCTAGTATCCACTAGTAAAGTGAAAGAGATGATCAATTTAGTGCGCTGCCGCTTCACTTGATCTGAGGTGTCTACGGTGATCTATCACGCCACATTAAAGAGCGCCAAAACTGTATTTATAATGGACAGAATTTGAAATCTGAGACTTTGTTTCATATCAAAAGTAAGAATGCACAAAGCTTAGCCTATTGCGAATCATTAGATGGGAGTCGCACTATATGTACGGTTAATCAGGTTGATCTTAATTTCAGCTGTCCAAAGAATGCTTTTCTAGAAGTGGTCAGTCTTTAATCTTTAATCTCTTTAATCAAGTCTAATCTGGCCTTGTTTGCACCTTGTGGTGAACCCTCTGTATTTGCTCTTGTGAAGTCTTCTCTTGATTGTACACTTTGACTACTGTACCTAATGGAGAGTGTTCTTCTCTTGGCTGGATGTTGTGAAAGGGCTTTTCTTTACCATAGAGAGGATCCTCCAATCATCCACCAGGTATTTTTATGTTGCCAGTGCATTATTTTTTTCTCAGAATGTACCAAACTGTTGATTTGGCCACTCTGAATGTTCTTGCTATCTCTCTGTTGGATTTGTTTTGTTTTTGAAGCTTAACAATTGTCTGTTTCACTTGTATGGAGAGATCCTTTGACCACATGATGTGGGTTCACAGCAACAGCTTCCAAATGCAAATGGCACACTTAGAATCAATTCCAGACCTTTTACCTGCTTAATTGATGTAGAAATAACGAAAGTTATGAAACAGCTTTTGAGTCAACTGTCAACTTACTTACAACTTACTTATGGTCTCTTGAAAAAGGGGGGAGGTACTTATTAAAGAGCTGTAATTCATTAACCTTTCCTCCAATTTTGATGTGAATACTCTCAAATTAAAGATCAGAGTGTGCACCTATTTATCTCTTTCTGTCTGTTCTGCTGGGTTTGCCTGTGAAGAGAAGGCTCCTTCACTCCATTAGATGAAAAGCAAAGATTTTTGTTGACACACTGAAAGGGGAGCGAAAGGAGAGAGTTGAGGTCTCTGCCACCTGCTGAACTGTGAATCTCTCACTGTAAACAAAAAACTACTGTCTGGCAGCGGATATTCACTGTAACACTTCAATGATGCCACGCTGTCAAAAAGGCTAAGCGCAAGGAAAAAAAAGACATCAGGAAGGCATCGTTTGCAACCGGAGCACTACGGTGCAACTCCTGCTGCCTGTCTATCGTCAGCTCAGACGGCGGCCCATGAAATATGCAGCGCGTGTGGTGGAGTCAATCAGCTAAAGCCCTGTCCCGCGGCCCACCACGCCCCGTGGGAGCTGCCGGAGATGGGGCTTTCCCAGCCTCTTGGATGCTATCCTCGAAATCCACTTAACCTTCATTTAGCTGCCACTGTTTGAGGACTTCAGCTCTGGTGAGAGCAGCCCCTGTACGGTTCAAGCCTCGCTTGCAGCCCTATAGAGCATTTTGGGTATTTACTCCCCATCTCTCTGTCAGCCGCTGGGAGGTTTTTTCTTATTTCAATCTTCTGCAGCACATAAACAGAGCAGTTGCCTGCGAGATGACGGATATTTAGGGCAGTGCGTCTGCAGTACATCTCACAGGGAGGCTCTTTCATGTCGGCAGAATATGTCTGCTGCCTGCCAGGCGCATCAAGCTCACATCTCGTCTTCATTCATGTCTCACTTACAGTCGCGGTGATGCAACACAGCACTCTTGAAGTGAGGATATCTGCCAAAGGTTTTACATTGTCAGCCTACTTTTAAGCTCCTTAGATTTTGTCGCTGTGAAGATTAATATTTTTATTCTATATATGAATAGTTTGAAGTATATACCTTTTTTAATATTAAGGCACTTTATCCTATTCTTTTGCACTTTGGTGAAATTTAATATTTTTATTCAGTATATGCATACTAATAAGCTGAAGTGTACATATTTTTTTCCATCCAATTCAATTCCAATTTAATATGCAAAGAAAATTTATGAATAATAAATCATCTGTAGCTTCATTTTTGCATCCCGGACTCGCTGTAATAGGTAGTCACGTTTTGTGCCCATGTTCCCGAGTAAACAGAGCCTCGGCCAGGAACCGCCAGGTGTTTAAAAGCTGTGCTGCTGCCATTCGCTACTGGTAGCGGGCCTGAAAATGTCACGACTGCAGCCACACATTTGTGTGTCAGCTAGGCACGGACATTAGGGTAACTTTGACCTTGTAACAAGGGCTGGGTCAGTGCCGCACTCCATTAGAGATGGGATTCACGGCCAGTCTCGCTGTTAGCAAGAGGGACGTTTACAGGAAAACGCATTAGCTGTCTGACAGACTGCGTATGTTAATAGTGCCCCCACCGTTAATGTGATGAGACAGCATGGTTGGAACACCCCCTCATTGAGACCTTCAAGTTTTATAGGCCGTGTCTAACTTTCTGAAGACTATATCCATTCTCTAGGTCCCAAGACTGATTCACAAACCTTTGCTCTGCTATGCAAAGAGATACGGTGGAAAAAATCGCAAGTACACAAGCAAAGTAGTCTAAAATGAATGTCCTAATAACCTATAAAACAAGAACAAAGCCACTGTAATTGAGTTTGGATGCTATAATTATTTTATTCCAGCATGCATATGCTACAATGCAGTAATTTAATGCAGTAAATTAGGTAAAATTTGCAAGATGCTTTAATTTGACACACACTGTGGAGTCTGATGCAGAGACTGATGACACATAGAAATAAGCGTGTGATGCAACAATGATTTACACGCAGGCACAAACTCTAGCAAAGAGGAAGGGGTGTCAGCTTTCACAGTGCAGCTTCCAAAAATAGCCCCCACCGAACAGAGCAGCTCATGATAATCTTTCAGTTTCAAAGATAAGACTATGTAAAAGAAAACCAGACTTCGAATGGTGGAAATCAAGAAGGGGGCAGAAAACACTCAAATGACTTTGGCTCAGCTTCACCCTAAAGCGTCCTAATGAGGATCCACATAAAATGAAACTCTTGCTAGCATTGTTGGGTTAGGACGGATGAATGAAACGGCACTAATAAGAACAAGGCAGAAAATATAGAATGTTTTTCATTATGACTATTATAATTCTTTTCTTTTAAGAATGACTTAAAGGGATAGTCCACCAAGAAAATTCTAATGTCGTTCCAAACCTGTACGAGTTTCTTTCTTTTGCAGACAAAATTGTAAAGAATTTTTTGAAGACATTTGCCAATATAATTAAAGTCAGCGAGGTCCAAAACACCATTTTCATTCCATTGACAAACACTGAAACAGTTTTCAAAATATCTTCATTTTTGTGATTCACATTAGAATAATTAAGTTGCACAGGTTTCAAACGATGTGAGATTTAGTAAATTACAGAATTTAATTTGTGGGTAAACTATCCATTGAATCTGCTATTGATTTTGCAAATCTATAGGAAAACGCCACTCTGGAGCCACTCCACTCCTTTGTTCCTGACAGGCACACAAGGAATATGGACTCAAGTTGTAACAATTTAAAACTAATGGATTCAAAATGTGCATATCTTAACAGAAGCGATGCACATCCATTAACCAAATCCAATGGAGGTGAAGTAACATTAAAAACCAAGCAAATAATGAGCATGCCACTGAATGTTTTTTATAAATCATCTGTTTGTCTCTTTATATCTGCGGTTAGGGTATGCACTAGTGATCCCTTCATTGCTCCTGGCTGGGGGTAGTGTTTGGATCAAGCAGTGAACAGTCTTGATTGCAAATCTCACTTTGATATCCTACAATACAAACTGCATTTTCAATATACATCCTATTACTTTACTTATGCATGTTAGATTCACTATAATTAATTTAAAATATGCTTTTTCTTTATAGATAAGCTCAAGATGAACTGGATTGATTGTATGGGAATTATTATGTGGTGGTTCGCAATTAAATAACTTAATAGCTCATTTCACATCTTAAAAATTAGCTAAATTTATTAATCTCACCAAAACATTCATCAACTATCTTGTTATAATTTCAGCAAAGGAACCAGTGAAGGTGTTCTGGCCTGCACTCAAAGCAATCACAGTGAATGGGACTAAATAGCATAACCCAAAATCCTGGCCAGTCCTGCACTGCATAGATTTCTCATTTTTAGCACATGCGGGGGCTTACTGTCTACACAGAAAGAGCACGCTGGCTCATGAATTATTTCTCAATTATTAATTCTTCTGCATATTGCACATTATTTCAAATCGTTTGCAGCCCTCAGCAGCGTTCGTCTCAGCCATGTTACCTTACCGCCTCGTAAAAAAAAAGGAAGGTAAATACGCGATTGGGGTGCAAATGACATACTCGTGCTCAGGTCTGTCACGTGATTAATTCACGACTAATTCAGAGGCAGCCTAGACCGGGCTGTGAGGAAAAACTATAAACGTATTGATTGTATTGGACTGAGGGCCTCGAATGTATAAAAGGCATGCAGGCAGAAGGAGTCTTAACTACACGGCTTCTCCATTACACCACTGAGAACCCTGCACTCACAACCGATGGAGACCAATCTATCATTAAAAAAATAATAATAATAAGACTGATGAGGTGCATGCCCATCACCTACACAGGAAGCATAAACAGAGTGAAATTATAAGGATACAGTAGTCACTAGCAGCGATTAACCCGTTGATAAGGTTGGGTTTGGAGTTAACCTTGAATGCAATAATAATTGCCTTCAAATTGCCTAAGAAAGATATATGCAGCATCAACATAAAGTGTCACTTTTGAGCAACAATCTTATGTGAAGCGGCTGTTGCACAAAGCATCAGTTTCATACATTAATTTAAATTAAGCAAAGGCCTTTCTTTCACACTGTAGAAAACATTTGATTGTAAAAGAAAACAAATGTAAAAATTGTAAACCTGCCAATCTACAGTACAACCGCACACATACTAACTAAATACATAAGGTAAAATATATTACATTTTATTACAAATGACTGAAAATAAGTATTTTTATAATTGTCTTTTAGTCATGTTGTAATTGATAACTACAGACTAAGCAGCACAATTCTGATAAACTCTATCAATATCAGTGCATTTTACAGCAACAAACACATTAATCAGAAATCAAACAGATTAACATCATACAATGTATTGCCACATACCTTTAGGAAGCCTAAAATATAAAATCAACAAACCTATAAAACCATAGTAAAGTTCTGACAGTCAGTTTTTACTGTAAAGTTAACAAACCTTTTGTAAGATACTGTGGAGGCTGTCTTGGCTAAAGTCTGTGCCCCTCAAACAGACCACAGAGGCAGTGGATCATTGTAGCTGATGTTTTCCTGTCACACGTGGCTCTATCAAGCACATGCACTACTTTTACAAGACACAGTGACCACAGAGCAGCACTATCACCATCAGCTCTTTAATATCAGCTCCTCAGAGAAATGCCATAACACCTTTTCGGGAAACTGATTGTTTGTTTAGATCAGTTCTAAACAATGTATAAATCCCCACAGCTCCGTCTTGCATACAGTTTTTACAATGAGACTGCAGCATTGCCATGCACCAGACTTTATATTAAAACAGTCAATCAGCTTTAGAAATCATTGTGCACAGTGGGTGCAATATCAGAGCAGCCTGACTGGAAAGAGAGAGAAAAAAAGACAGTGGGTGCATGCATAACTCATTTATATGCAAAGAAAAATGCGCATGTAAAAACAAGCCGGATGATGTTATACGAGCAGCTACAGAGAACGATTTTATCTCAAAGAGAATCGCAGACAGATGGTCTGCCGGTGGACAGCCGCGCTTTAGTGGCTCAAATACAGTCGGACAGTGCGCCGTTATTTTTGGACGAACAGTGTCCGGTGTGAGAACAGAAGCTATTGAGACTATAATAAATCGCACGCGCGTCAAGCCCCTCTTCCTCCGCATTCAACTAGGCGTAGCAGCGCAGTTGTGAAGGGCAGAACTCTCCCTCCCCTGTGACTCTTTACCCCCTCACCTGGCACGTCGTCCTCAAAATCCATATCGTCTTGCCCCTCATCTTCATTGCTTAGCGATCCGGGCATCTTTACCGCATAACAAGAAAATCACATCCGAGATACAGGAATAAAGTCCTGAAACTTAACCCTCTGAATGCTCAGATTTTCAGCTTCAGAAGAGACGTCCAATGAAGGTGAGGCTAATTTTCTTTTAATATGCTCTCAATAAAATAAAAGATGGCTGCCCAGTTTAAAAAAAAAAAAATCTTTCCCTTTCTCCCTCTTCTCTATCCAAATCCTCCAGTCTGAAAATAAGAAAGAGACAAAAATGGAACACACATGCCCAGATTGTGACGTCTGGTCGGTTGCCATGGCAATCCATCCCATAGTTTCCCGACACAACTAGTTAGTGCTCTTCGGCTGGTCACCGGTTTAACTAGTAGCGAGAGCGGCGGTGGTCGAATTGCCCTTTTCCCGCTCAAGTTCGAGGAATGTGAGGTTATACCGGGAGACATACGGGAGAAAGTTCCCTCACAATCCCTTTCTGTCAGACGAGGGAAGAGCATAATAGGAGCTGGAAAAAGGATTTTGTTGTCCTGCTTTTTTATTTTACAAATTGAGGTCGGACGATTTGAATATCCAAGGTCACGGCTGAACGTACATCTTTGACGACTTTGTTAAGAGATGTTTTAAAGGGACTTAAAGGTACAGTTCACTCCAAAAACAATTGCCACCCTGACGTAGTTCCAAACCTGTATGACGTGTGTCTCACGGAAAAAGACTCGGTCACCATTCACTTTCATTTAATTTTCTTGACATACACTGAAAGTAAACGGTGACTTGGTGCATTCTGCCTCATTTTGGGCGAACTAAAGCATGGTGAGGCCAGGTTTGTGTTATTTAAATGAAACGCTATTCCTATATATATTTCATATATATACAAAAAAAAACCTAATTAATTTTTCTGAACTTGCTTCAGGATAATCCGCGAATCACGAGCCGTTGCCAAGGATACGGCAGCGAGACGCTCTACCCGATCAAGCCAGACAAAGACATTTAAATTAACCTCCGCTACACGATGCAAGAATCATTCAAAATCATATAAAACCCTAATGAAACAAAAATTTAGCATAAACTGACCCAAGCATATTTGCTTGGTCTCCCAGTCTAGTTCTTATGACTTTAAGCTGGCCCAAACAGTTGAGCCCAAGCTTGGTAGACCAGCTAAAACTAGCAACCATTTTAGACTGGTATAGATGTTTCAGCATATCATGCAGGTTTTTCCAGATTAAAAGAACTCTCTCTGAACCCTATGAGTGCACAAACTTTGTTGCTATGGAAATTATTGGTGCTGTCTGACTGGTGGTAGATGATTCCTATATGCTTTAGTGCTGTAAAATAAATAAATAGATAAGATTGTATGGCTCTAAAAACAGAAAGAAAATGCACAATTATAAATCAAATGGATTTATCCAGTACTCTCTCTTTTCCTCCCAGCAAAAGACAATGTTTTGAACAATGCAATGAACACACCAGAAACAAGGAAACTGATTTCTTTTGAAATTTTATTGAATTTACAAAAGTGGCGTGGATTTAATCTTCATCATCCTCCTCCTCATCCTGGTTGATCTGGAAGTAGCGCAGTTCATAGCTCTCCTTGGTGTTCGCTACTACACGCAGCCAGTCACGCAGGTTGTTCTTCTTGAGATACTTCTTGGTAAGATACTTCAGGTACCTGAAAACAACATAAACAGTCAAGTTTTACATATTCCATATTGTTGCAATTGAGTTTCAAATGAGATAGTAATGCAGTCAAACACTGTAACAATACCTGAGATGTTTCAATGTGCATTCAAAAACTACAAATACAGGTAATACCGAACTCACTATAAATATAGATACAGGTTTTATAACTAACTGCTTTGTATTCCCTCCACTTGGCTTACTGGGTAAAACAAAAAAAAAGACCCTTAAATTCTGCCTTGTGTAACAATCAGTATAGTTATCAAAATATCTTAATTGAAAGGTACATAAAGACTCCAATTATAAGGTGTAAAATTAGTAGTAGTGGTGGTTCTCCTAACAGCTTTTAAGGCCCTTCTCATCAAATCTTGCTTCTCAAACAAATATTCAACAAGAACAAGTAGTAAATGGCATGCCACAACACTTTCTAAAGAGCTCATGCAATTACAAAAGCAGCAATAACTACTTAAATATGCAATGTCTCATAAAAGCCTTGCACGAAACCTACAAGTCATTAAACAAAAATCATAGTAATGTGTCCTAATTCCTAACTAAGTCACATCTGAGCAGGTGAAGTACATATATACAAGGAGCAACTTTCAAAATGCTTTGCTATGTCCAAAACCAAAACAATAAAGCTGGCACAGAAAGAAGCCTTTCCCATGGCCATGGCTTTCATGTGTTTAATAGTAAAGCTCTAAGCAGCCTGTTCCAGTAAGCAGACAGGAATTCAGCATCAAATGAAATGCATGATTATAGTCTATATAACAAACAAAAATAATAATTTGAGCATATCTAAACAAAAACAAACATTTGATCGCAAGCTGCAAGTACACTTCAGTTCATCATTAAAGTAATTAAGGACAAATGTTAAAAAACCTCAAACCATTAACGGAACTGGCAGTACAATACTGCGTACTTTCAATTTGCAAAACATGTGGGCTGTTGGTCACAATGACGACATGCACACGTCTTGCAAACTCTGCACTCTGGTGCTCTCTCAGCATTCTGACTGTGTGAACAGACACAGACTGATTTATAGAGAGGAAACAAATGTTCATTGACACATCTATTCATTTTAGACTACTAAAACTGATATCAAGATGGCAGACAATTTCTTTAGGCATAAATACTTAAAATACGTATTGCACCTTTCAATTCACATTTAATCAACCATTTTACAACCCCTTGCATGCCATTTCAAACCAAGGAAAAACTGGGAATGACAGTATGCACATTGCGAGAAAAATAAGATCTTAAAGTGTCCCTATGGGTTTTGAAAATGACCTTTCATGCAGTGTGCAACACAAAGCATTAAAAACATTAAAACATCCTGCAAAGTTTTAAATCTGAAAGTGCACCGTGTATAAAGTTACTGTCTCTCAAAAGAAAGAGTCGACTCTGAATCATTGAAGGGAGTCGTTTTTAAAACGAATCCCAAGCCGTTTCACGTTGAAGTCAACATTAGCATATTGACCGCCCACTTGTTGGTCTTTTTCTCATTGGTCTGAATGAAAATGTAAATTCATTCTTTGCCACTAGGTGCAGCTTTTGGAGCAGTAAAATAGCCGTTTCCCCGGTAACGCTGTACACAAAGCAGCACTGCACTCACAAACGCTGCTTTATCAGGCATTACAGGCAAGATGAACTGAAAATGAGACCAATCACCGCAGATTAGCGTCAAAAATGAATCGTTGAGTGAATCATTTGGAAGTCGTTGAGCAAATAAAATAAAAGTAAATGCATATTATAAGACAATGAAAGTGTTTTTTGACCTTGCATGCATGTCAACCTGTTGTTGGGGACTCCCAAAACCAAAATATGAACCTTTCATTACCCATAATAGGGGCACTTTAAAGTGATAGTTCACCCAAAAATGAAAATTCTGCCATTAATTACTCACACTCATGTCGTTCCAAACCCGTAAGACCTCAGTTCATCTTCAGAACACAAATTAAGATATTTTTGATGAATTCTGAGGGCTCTCTGACCTTCCCATAGACCGTGATCATACTACCACGGTCATGGCCCAGAAATGTAACAAGGACATCGTTAAAATAATCCATGTGACAGTGGTTCAGCTGTAATTTTATGAAGCTACGAGAATACTTTGTGTGCACAAAGAAAACAAAAATAAAGACTTTATTAAACCTTTCTACATTTCTGGGCCTTGATGGGACCCTTGCTGTTTATGGAAGGTCAGAGAGCTCTCGAAATTCATCAAAAATATCTTCATTTGAAGATGAACAGAGGTCTTACGGTTTTGGAATGACATGAGGGCGAGTAACTAGTGACAGAATTTTCATTTTTGAACTCTTTAAACCATATTGCACTGGAAATAACAGCAAATGGATGATAACGGCAATAAACTGTTTAAATTTTGCTTTTCTGTTTGGTAATGCATAAGCTGAATTTCTCCGTTCCATAATCTTAATGACATCTTCATTTTAACTGAACTAAAACTTCAATATTATAGTCACAAAGAAATAACAGCAATAAACTAATAGTTAGCAGCCGTTCACATGCATTTGGATCTCTAATCTCAGACTTACCTCTTAGAGAAGGGGACCTCGGATGTCACTGTGATTTTGCTCTTGCTCCTTTCGATGGAGACCACGCCACCACCCAAGTTACCAGATTTACCATTTACTTTGATGCGCTCCTGAAGGAACTGTTCCTGCAGAGAGACAAATACAGACATGCCAGATCATATAGAAATATAACTAAAAAGCCACGAGCCCATTCTGACCCTAGTGCAGCTGTGATACATTTAACAGTTATTGTTCTTTTAGCAGTTATTTTTACGAGGACTGGGATTGGTTGGGAAACGCTGGACTAGACAATTATGGACACATCTGACGATCAGCATGAGGTCCACTATGCAACTTTTTCTGGCCATTAACAGAATGGAAGAAAACAACTTAGCAGCTAAAAGTTACAACTAAAAGTTAGTTTTGTTATGGCGTGTTGTTTAGGGGTAGTTCAATCTGAAATGGATCTCAATGATAAATCAACACAAAAAACTTAAAATATGGCACCCATAAAGAATGCAGGAAAAAAAAGTGTGTTGTGCACAATGTATTCTTTATAATCAGAATTTCGACAAGTCTGCAGAAAAGCATTAGGCTCAAATATTGAAGAAAGCAAAAACTACAGCTTTGCATGTGTACAGTTTAGCAAAACAACCAAAATGGCTTTTTGGTCAGGTAATCTGATTGGAGATTTCCAGTTCTGTGTGCACTCAGCATCAGATGGTCAGTTTATACTTACAAAGTTAGCAGCATCCATGATGCCATCCTCCACGGGATGGGTGCAGTCCAGGGTGAACTTTAGGACCTGCTTTTTCTTTTTCCCACCCTTGGTAACCTGCTTTTTCTGTAAGATTCAAAAAGACACATATGGATGAAATCAACGACAATCAGTGGTGACAGTAAAAGAATTGTAACGTTAAGTGCTGAATTAAAGAAAATACATCTTCACTAAAAATAGGTTTTTACTATCATTCATCAAAATGAGCTCTAGCAAAACTGAAATCTGACAGTATACGAGACAACGACCTACGACTACACATATTTAAAGGCAATAACTAAATGTATTTGAAAACGACTGGGAAAATATGAAATTAAGTCTTCAACGCAGCCATATCATTTCTGGGCTAAGCTAGCTTCGTGGTTTTGAATCTTTGCTGAAGAAACTTATTTATAAACAAAATACTAAAGACACAGTTTGTCTAAATTTTCAATCTATAAAGTATTCTCAAAAACAAGCAGTATATTCGCGTCGGTTCTATGTGAAATGCTAATAAGCTAAAGGGTGGTTGCTACAACGTGGTTATTCACAAGCAGGCCTCGCTCCAAACGTCCAGTAAACAAAAGCTTTAAAAAAACAACACTGATGCACATATGCTTTCGTTAACCAAATTAATCAAAGGCTCAATGTTTCAGCTTTAATCTCCACTGGTTTCTGCAGGCCTAGAGGTACGTGACACACTGTATTTTATCGTTTTTCTTAAACGTGCTCGTACTCACAATCGGAGCCATGGCCGACAGTTTGGCAGAAAGGGAGAGGAGAAGGAGCGCATGCGCATTGAATGCTTCCTGTTATAATCTATTCCAGACCTAATCGATAGAATCCGTTATGCGGAGATTGATTCGTACAATCACTGGATCATGATAATATTTATTTCATTGTACCTAATCATACCTTGTCTAAATATGTTTTTGATAAAATTGATATAAAATTGTTCATTTGTAATATATTACTAATATTAAAGAGAGAGAATTAGTTTTTCTATATTTTTTCGAATATATATATATATATATATATATATATATATATATATATTATATTTTTGTGTTTATATATACATACATATACAGTATGACAATAACATCCACATTATTTTTTCTTGTTTTCTTTTTCTTTAGTGTTGTTTTGGTTTTGTGTGTTTTTTAGTTTTTATTATGAATATATAACAACAACGGCTATAATTTGAAACGATTTAAAAAAATCATCTTTGTGCTTTGTCTGTTACTGTAAAGTTTTGCATAGTAGCAGTATATGCAGAACATGAAATATACAGAAAAATCTTAACCTACTTGAAAATATTAACATACTAATAACAATAACTGAAGAGACCATTGTTATCCCATTGCATAAAGAATTATTTTTGCTGCCCTCCAGAGTGCACAGGATCTGGTTTCTTCAGCTTTACCTTTGGCAACCCCCTCATTCTCCCTTTGTATCCAGCTCCTCTCCCCTCCACCACAGTCAGCTGCTTGGCATCAGGCTCCTGTTGAAGAGTTCCAGCATTACTGTCACAAGCCAAATTTACTGCGTCAACTACTGTGCTTTGCTTGTAGAGATGAAGTGAGAACTGTCTTCACATGCACTTAAGCCACTCAGGGAGACCTAATACAGAGCTGCATGGCCACATTATGGATTCCCTAATACCCCTATATTAGCACTGCAGTATGTTTGGAATAACGAATATGTGAACTAATATCAGATAGCACCACTTTTTTTGGATAAGGTAAAGTGCTTTTTTGGGAAATTGCATAGTGTTAGTGAACTGTTTTGTCTCTATAAAAGCAAAATGTTCAAGTAAAATAACGCAAAAGACAGATTTGCATGGAGAATATCATAGCACTATTTATTTATCAATAAATGTATAAAGCACACAGTGTATGTCAAAGCAGCCTGTCAAAAGTAAACATTTAACATGTGCACTATATGAAATTTAAGATCATAAGGTGTCGTGCAGAGATCTATATCTGGTCAGACTGAGCTTTCTTGCACTCTTTTAGTTTTGTGTTATATCATGCAAGCAGTTCTGCTTCATTTTAATGATGTGTTTTTATTTGTCAATATTTGCCTCTTATCCATTTTGAAAAACCTGCCAGGAAAATAAGTGCTTCTAGTGTTATAATAGCTAATACCGTTCCTATAATAATTAACAATCTTTTTTTTGTTTGTTTGTTTGTTCTCAGAAAATAATTAGCCTATTTATTTATGATTAGACTATAATATCCCAGCTAACAGGAAATGTTCTCAGAAACATTCTCATAGGTTTCAGATAGCATTTCCATAATGATAAAATGATAAAATTGACTTAACCCTAACAAAAAATGTTTTTAAACATTTTAAAAACAAGACATTTTGAACATTCCAAGAACATTCAGAAATAACGTTTCCATAACTTAATGGAACATATTTTCACTTATATAAAACGTATTTTTGTGAGCTGGGATGCACATTAATTCTGGATAAAAACAGATACAAATAGATATATAGAGAGAGAGAGACAGAGAGAGAGAGAAAGATAATGTATGGATAAAAACAGAAGAGACATCGGGCGAACTCCAAATGGAAGTGAGTATCCCTATTCCCTACTCCCTTCAAAGTGTGTTCTTTGAAGGGAGTAGGGCATTACTGTCTCGTAAGCGTTTGGAACTCCCTTGGTGATGGGAATGACAGACAAAATATTACCTTGACAACGCTGCACGTGCGTGCAGCATTCAGCACTCCATCACTTGTTTCAAATAAATATTTCTTCTTATTGTTATTATTTTATTAAAATATTGTCTAATTGTGACATTTAATATTAAACTTTTTCCAACTACACTTGCTTACAATACAGTCTTAAATCATATTTCTATCACTGATGAAAATATTTTGTATTACATAAAAATAAAGACAAATTTTAATTAGCTTATTCTACTTACGTTTGTATGTAAAGTCAAAATAAACCCCAACTTTGCTTTAAAATGCATCGCAAGATCTCCTAACTGAATATCACATGATGACAAACGGAAATCGCTTCTGTGAAGTGACCATTGCATATTCCCTTCGCTAACGGACTTCTGGAATGGCCCTTCGTCAAGGGAATCAGTTGTTCACTTTCGTTTGGAACGTCCCTACAAATGGCGTCCCCATTTCAAAGTGCCCTTCAAGGGGTGCAAAAAAGCCGTTTGGAATTCGCCCATCTTATCGTTTGTGTGTGTGTGTATACACACACATACACACACACACATTGTCACTTTTATCCATACATTTATTTTTTTATTTAGGCTATTTAATATTTGTATTTTATTTGCTGTTTTTTCCAGATGGCAGGAGGAATTATCTTCTCTTATGATGAGCTGTTTGATCCAGGCTATGCCAGCCTCCATCCCCTCGTCTGTCACCTGTGTCATGAGCAATACCACCAACCATGTCTTCTGGACTGCTACCACATCTTCTGTGCCAGTTGTCTGCATGGCAGGGCCAATGACATTCGCCTCAATTGCCCCCTCTGTGGGTAAGTACAAAAATCAAATTGGAACAGTGTGCGTGCATTATGCTTCACCAATTAACGAAACACAGTTGCTCCCTGTGAAGATTTGTTGTTATAAAAAGTTACTAAAAACATTTTTAAATGCTACTTAAAGTTAAATAAGGACAATCTAGATACTGAAAAAAACCTCCCAATTGATTTATTGAGATCTTAGTACACTACAGGAACCCCAGCCACAGCTGACTGGAGCCAAGTTCCTCTATAATGGTTACATTTGGGTCTCCATTTATTCTATTATTGGGTTTATGCCAAATCTGAACTCCTGTAATCTTTCTTTGTACAACCCACCCATAACAGTTTTGTATACATAACTGTCAAGTCTTCTGGTTTGAAGAGTTGTCCAAGGTTTTGATGACAAACATATGTTCTTCTCATTGTTTGATTCGTTTCTTGGTCTTCACTCTTAAAAATAAATATTCCAAAAGAGCGTTTTTGAAGTGATACAATAGAAGCTCCATTTTGGGTTCCCCAAAGAAACTTTCTGTTAACAGTTCTTAGAACTTTCCCCCCACTTTATAGAATTTTATGTGCAATGGAAATGTTCTATGATCAATGCCAATAAGGAGGCTTTATTTTAAAGAGTGTTCAATTAAATTAAAGCACAAATGCATGCAACATGCAACTAGCAGACATCCTGTTAAGAGCAACACAGGGCAGTTGGCATTAGGACAGCTGCAGAACGTCCACAGTGTTCTGATTTTAACCCCATAACAAGCACTCCACGTGGTGGGCTCTCCGATCACATCACAGCATTGTCATTTGATAAAAACAAGCATCTTGGCAAAGGTGTATGGTGCATTGATCCCACAGCTTATAGCAATTACACACAATCTGGTGCTGACCTATTTCATCTTGTTTAGAAGTGACTCAGAGATCTGCTATTTTTATGTGCTTCTTTACAATTTACAGAGAAAATCAGGAGACTATGGTGAAACAAATTAGTGATAGATGATATATCGACCAGGGAAATTAATCAGAAAATATTTGGACATTTTGGATAATCAGCTGAGTCATTTCCAAAATCAACAAACAGTCGGTTAGATCAGTTGAACCTTGAGTAAATATTGTGTAAAATGAGGATTTATTTAAATTTTAGTTCATCTTACTTGTTCTCATTAAATTATATAAAATGTTTTGGTCGGAAAGTCTATGTAATGTTTTTGAAAAAAGTCTGTTATGCTTAACAAAGCTGCATTAATTTTATCAAACATCAAAACTTTAAACAGTTTACTTTTATTATATATATATATATATATATATATAAAGCAAAGGTGAATTTTCAGCAGATATTACTGTCACATGATCCATCAGGATCATTCTAAATTGCTGATTTGATGCTAAATAAGTCATTTTATTAATATTAATGTTTATGGCAGTTGTGCTGCTTAATATGTGCTTAATAATGTTCTTGCTTAAGATTATCCTTTTTGAATACCAATATTAATTTAGTTAAATATTACTGACTCTAAACTTTTTTACGATAGTGTATTTAGCCATCTGGCATTCTGTTATTTAGAGATCCGCGTCAGCTAAGAAAAATATATTTGTTGACAACTAAGTAAGTCTGAATGGTTTCCCACTATATAGGTCCCATTAACGTCTGCCGATCCAACTACTGTACAAAAAAACAATATGTTGTGTAGCTTGTTGTAACTCTAGCTCTAACTTCTCCCTGCTATATTTATCCATTGTTACCCACTGCAAACTTGCATTTGTGTCGTCTAAGTAGCCTGGCTTTACAAGACCAATGGTGCCAGCAGTGTGTGGTTCAGTGGGTAAAAGCAGTGCTTCGTTCAGCACTGCAGTATTACCACATCCTAACACAATAGAAATGCTGCAATGTGCTTTTCCAAAATGAGGAACTTTTTTATTGTTTAGATTCTATTATATTGTAGGCTGTTTGTTTGTATGCGAGTGTGGCGGTGTAATGTTTCTCAGTTTAGTGTAAGTGTGGGATCTTGCTTTGCCTCTTAGAGTTGCAAATAATGAAGCTTTTGTACTTTGCAGCACCACACACTCCCTCATGCAGTGTAATCTAGGAATTCACAACTTTGATGCTGTTACTGGCAAAGAAAAGCTGATTATAATGAAAACAAGATAAATTAGTAGATTGATGGAGAGGCATGATGTACATTTTTGTGTCAGTGTGTCATACAGTGGAGTCCAAAAGTCTGAGAACACACTGAACACATTTGTCTTCCTTTTATCCTAAAATGTCTTACAATTTTGAAAGTGTATTCCAAAGAAAGGTTATTAAATAACAAAAGATTCTGGACTATTTCTAGGTATGTCAACAAATTTGTGACCATGACATTTAGACCCTATTGTATAACTGTAAAACACACAAACACACACATATATTATATATATATATATATATATATATATATATTAGTGCTGTCAAATGATTAATTGCGATTAATCACATCCAAAATAAAAGTTTTTGTTTACATAAATTTGTGTGTGCTGTTTATGTATATATAAATACACACACACATGCATGTATATATTTAAGAAAAATATGTTACGTTTATATATTAAATAAATTTATACATGATATAATTTGTATGAATATAAATATATGCATTGTAAATACATGTAAATATTTTCAAAATATATGCTGTATGTCTGTCTTTATATAGGCCTATTCATAATAAATATACACAGTACACACACACATATATTATGTAAACAAAAACATTTATTTTGGATGCGATTAATCGCGATTAATCATTTGACGGCACTATATATATATATATATATTGTAATATATTGTAATCAGATTACAAAAATCAAAAGTACTTGTAATTAGATTAAATTACATTTTAAAATACTCGTAATCAGACTAGTTACTTTTTTTATTGATTATATTACATATTCACAAAATAACACACTGTAAAAAAATCCAATTAACAAAATGTTGGAAGGGCAAAAATTTTTCAATTGAACTAATTTTATTGTTTGTGCTTGAGAAGACATACTATATTACATCTGCCCAAATATATTTAAAAAAACATTAAACGAATGGTTATTTTCAAATCCAGTCAACATTCAGAATGCTAAATGTTTGACTGAACTAATAAAAACAAATCCAGCCAACACTGCCCCCCGACTGAGCCTGGTTTCTCCCAAGGTTTTCTACTCAATCTCTGTCACCGGTGGAGTTTTAGATCCTTGCCGCTGTCGCCTTTGGCTTGCTTATTTGGGGACGCTTGGCTGATTGCACAGATGTTATTGGAAGAGAGCTGAACTGGATGATGTCAACACTGAATCACCAATGAACTGACTTTAACTGGAAAAATGACTTGTTATTGTCCTCTTGCATTATTGACTAACTATTTTCCTGTTTGACTCTGTAAAGCTGCTTTGACACAATCAGTATTGTATAAAGAGCTATGTAAATAAAGGTGACTTTATTTGATTTTATAAAAAGAAATAATACCAAATAAAGTGAAATATTATAATGTATAAACACTATAAATAATCATAGCCTAGTTCCCCTCAGTCCAAAACAAATCATTTAAATGTAACAGACGGTATGCAGAACAGATCAAGAATGAAAAAAATATAGGCCTAAAGCTAAAGAAACCAAAACAAAGCGAAACTGAAAGTGCAGTTGGGCTTACATACCTCTCTCATTCGGCACAAATCCAAATGTTTCCATAATCGCAATGTATTTCAATGTTAAACTATTATTTATAATAATAAGGCTTCATGTGCGTTCGTATATTGACGGAATACATATCACATGCGCAAAAATGCGCTTGGCATAAAAGTAGCTGTAGACCGGTTATAATACGGCCTCTTTAAATTGATATGTTTGGCTGACTGTATTTTATTTTAATAATGAACAGACTGTGACGGCAAGTTTGAATTGCTAGAATATGTGGTGTGTGTGTGTGAGAGGCGCCAGCGCGATCAAACAGCTGACACATTAAATAGCTCCATTTTTGGTCATACAGATAAGAGTAAGACAACCCACAAAGTGTTTACTTTTATTTTTGCACACTCACACAATAAAAAGTATATTTGTGTTTTTGTAATTAAGCAAACAAACAGGATGCGCTTTCTGTTATCTCGGTTTTCGCATATTTATACCTTTTCTATACAGATTATGATTGTATTTTATTTTTATGGAAACAAATTTTGTTATTTTTAATGTAACTTACAAATATTTTCCTTAAATCATCCTTTGACCCAGGGTTTGAATAGTTAGGTCCATGCAGAAACTTGTGAATGAAGCTCTGCGTTTAGTGACATCACTGAGTTGTATTGTCATTGACGATCACGGCGCCTTTTAACTGCTGATTTGCTGATTCCGGCAATGTTTCATTTACAAATTAAACACTGGGTTCTTCTAAATGGCATCATGAAGCATCTTTACTTTTAAGAGTGTACAATTTCTGAGTAATATACTGTTTGTATAAAATGTAGAATTTATTTATTTATTGCACAATTACTGAGCTGAGTTGATCTGTTAATTTTTAAGATTAATTAAATGGTTAAATTACTAAAGTTAAGTAAAAAAAAAAAAAAAAAGTATTATAGGTGCCTAGTAGATATTCAAATGTGTAAACAAATTTAATAAAAATAAATGTATATGTTTCTTTGCAGATACCCCTCAGTTGTGATGGGGACAAATGCACTTTCCCCAGAGGACCGTTTGCTCAAGTTCCTGGTGGATAATTCGACAGACATTGTAGTACAGTGTGCTAACTGTGATGTGGAGTGCAAGGCACAGGTGACTGAACAATACATGCACTTCATTTACTTTGAGGCATCAGCAGTAACAGTAACAGCACATTTTTTGACTGTATGAGCATGTACATATGTGCACAGGATGCTGGGGTCATGTTTTACTGTAACACCTGCAGCCAGCCACTGTGTGGAGAGTGCAGAGAGCTCACACACAAAGCCAGGATGTTTTCCCAGCATGATATTGTGTCCCTGGCCAAACGCACCAAAGAGGGCCACCACAAGTGCTGTGAGTTTATTCCATCATCCTTCCTTATTTTTGCCATCTAACTCTGACTTAAAGGGGTCATCGGATGCAAAATTCACTTTTCAAGTTGTTTGAACATAAATGTGTGTTGGAAGTGCGTGTACACATCCATCCTATAATAGGGTTGGGTACCGTTCACATTTGAACCGGTACGGTAACGATATCGGTACCTGAAATTCGGTACCTGTACCCAACGGTACCTTTCTTCGGTACTTTACTCTCTGTGTAATAACAAAAACATTTATTTCAGTGAAAAAATAAGTCCAAAACTCTCAATTTCAACATTTTGAACAATAGGACCCTACAATTGTTTTTCTTTTTTTTCTTCCAGAAATTCTTGTTTTATTTTTTCTGATAATCAAATGAAGGCATGAAACATTTATTTATTTTTAATCAAATCAAAATGAAACCCTTTTATTTTTTGGCAAACAAACAGAGGTTTACTGTTAATATTAATACATGGTAAAAAATTGTGTGAATATACCTTTAAAAAAGTTTTAATAATAATTGTAATAATAATAATAATTGTCGTTAATGTGGTTGTAATAATTATTTTTATCATTTAATTGTTTTATTTTAATTTGTCAGTAAATGGAATATATAAAGACGTACATTATACTGTACAAAAGTAATACAACAGTAATATATTTCTGTTACGTGTTAAACCGCACTTTTATTTTGACAGGTTGCCGTGAAGTTTCTGTGTGCATAGACTGTAAACAGTATGATATGATGCTGGTTTTCTCAAATGAAACGGTAAAATTCTCATGAAGTGACTCACAGCCTGTAAGTTCATGTTGTGAGATGCAGAGTCCGAAAATCACCACGAAACAAAATCGCGTCTCCGCCATTCATACATACAGAGGCTAAGGGAACATGCAGGATTCATATTTAAACCGTCTTTTTGCGCTTTAATATTCACATACACTAGTTCATATCGCGATTTGAATTAAGTGACAGACATTCTTTTATTCATCCAAAACTTGACGAATTCCGTGGCATTCTGCTATAGAGAAAATTCCGTTTTTATGAATGGACTCCTCCATCCTGTCCGCGTCTTCGCGGAAACCACATGACCCTAGAAATGTAAGCACACTTCAGAACATTTCGGTTTGCCCTGTGTGTTGTGTTTTAAAGAGTTGCAGGGGTGACAAGTCACAGGGTCTCTCTCTCTCTCTCTCTCGTATGCACCCAAATGCGTTCTCAGTTACCGAAATTTGGTACCGAATGATTTAATGTGAATCGATACTCGGTAGTACCGATGCAATTTGGTCTGTACCCTTAAAAGTACCGAGTTCGGTACCCAACCCTATCCTATAATGATAAAAATCCACCAGTGGTGGGCCGTCAGGGCCAGCAAAGCCTTCTCTGCTGGCCTAAACACTATCAGAATCACTGACTTAGTTTTAATATATTTTTCCATGAATGTGTATTAAATTATTTCAAATAGTCTATTCTCTTCATTTCATACCTTTTCTCTTGGTTGCGCTGCTTCCAGTTGTGTATGTTTATATTAGAGCTTTTATCCAATCATATTTCAGCAATCGTGTTGCCAGGGTGAAATAAATCTTCCTAAGGCCTCCAGAATCAACGGTGCAAGCATCTGTTAGCTTAAATCGATGGCAATGAAACCGTTACTTTAACCAATCAGATTTTGAGTTGGCAGCACCAGGGCCATCTAGCAGGCTTACCATAACATCAGCATTGTCTTATCCTTTGATTGGATGATCAGAGAGCATACTAGTCAAAGCTAGCAAACAGCATTACTTTAATTACTGTTTCTCAGGTTTCTTACCCTATTTGCTGTGCACAGTGGATTATAATAGATTTTCAGTACATTCTGAAAAATATTCGCCTTCTGTACACCTAATTACTAAAGTGCTAAATGACCGCGAAAAACAACAACAAACAAAAAACACAGATGTACTGGTAGCCTTCTTTCGTTGGTGTGAGCTTTCCCACTAAATTCATCCCCACAATATCCCAAGGCTGTGCCACCTAATAAACATTCATGTTTAATATATAAAATTGCTGTAACAAAAATATTCCTTGTGTTTTTCATAAAAACATGAATTACCACGATAGGGGTATATTCTGTTGAGTTCTTCAGAGAACATTGCTTTTTTTGACAAGCAGCACAGTGTTTGACCTAAAATATATTATCAAAATTTTTGATGGAATAATAGATTAAAATAGATGGAATAAAACATGATGAAGGATTCGCATATTAAACTCACCTATTTTTTTTTATGTCCACAGACATACCAGGCCAATAAAAGCGCTTGCTTATGGCATCCAGGGTTTTTTGAATGCCACAGTGAGCACCTATTGGGCTGCTGTGGAGCTCTTCAAAAATTTCTTGGGCACTTTTTTTCCGTGCTGACCACTTTTGCCAAAGTACTTTCTTTTTTAATGTAATACAAAGCTTCATCTAAAAAGTATAAAAATCATTATAAACAACCAGTGAAGCCACTAAATCCAGATGTACATTTTACATTACTTACTTTCAAAAATGAAGTTTTTAGCCCTTCTTAGAAATATGAATTTGTCATGTCTGGAAAGACCCTGAGGTATCTTTCCAAATCTTTTAAAGTCTGTCAGTGCTTTGAATTTAGCCTCATCCATCTTCAACACAACAGTGCAAAATCTAATAAATGAGTCTTATATATAATTGGTCATTACATGTAATTGTGCACCACTGGTCTCTGTCATCTAGCCATTCAGTCAATAGAATAGAATAGAATAGAATAGAATAGAAATAGAGGGGGGAGGGGTAGAAAATGTGGTCCGTCGGCGATTAAAGGGTTAGGTTATGTTGTCTTCTCTAAACACACAATTGCGATTAAAACTAACACCAAAATAACCTGCTGTCTTTATTGTATTCATAAATGCTAAATAGCTACATAATGACTTTATCTTTTATCATCACACCATGTTTCTAACCATTTGGAACACTGTGTTAAGAATGTTTATATTACAATTTATATATATTATAAAAACATTAATTTATTACTAAAGTTGGGTTGATGTTATATAAGCTACCAACTGAGCAAACAATAAGAAACACCACAGAATGATCACAACTGAAACTTTATTATGTCAACAACAGCAAAGATACATTTATATCAGTTATTAACTGCTTTAAAGATTGTCAAAATAAAAATGTGTATCCTCAGGCACATCAACAATTTAATAGCTGTAATAATTAAACATAACATACCACACAATCTACAAACTATTGTGCTTAAATTAACAGTAGCCTAAATACCTGCTGAACTTCATCACACTTTGAAGCATTTCTTATTCTGAAAACATAGTCAATATTTTCAGTGGCACTTTAACACGAAACAGGAAACTCATGAATATTCATGTATGCTCCGCCCAGCGTCACCGAAAATCTCAGACACCGAATATTTCAGAACACCGGCCGCAGCGCTGCTGGCAGAGGCAGACCGGCGGGGAGACTCGGTGTGAAGATGAGAGTCATATGGGTACGTTAAAACACATGTATACGCTTTTCTTCATCGTCTTGTATGAATTACTTTAATGTTACTAGCTCACTTTCCCGGTAAAGCTGTGCTAACTAATATTTTCCTCCCGTAGCGCACGGGCAGAGCAGCGGGCAGACTCATGAAGACGAAAAGCAGTAAGAGTTCGTTAAATTGTTAGGTCAACTTTAAAACACATGTAATTGCCTTATTTGTATTATACCGATATTATCTGTAAGGTATAAATACGTTTGAGTGAATAAATGTCTGTACGAACATTGGGTGGACTATATTTATGTTATTTTGTTTGGTTATTCATTGGTTATGCTTGAGCTAGAGATGATGCATTGCGCAGGTGTGGCAACTTGTTGAATTGTGTTAATTGGGTTTCTTGCTTTAGTAATAGCATTCATTCTCGCTGAATGAGAGCCCTGTCTGTGATTCAATGGCTTGTTATACTGCATTTCTGTGTAATATTTATGGTTTCTGTAGCCATGGCATCATTATGATGGTATAAAGAGGTGGATTAATTCATGTAGGACGCCACTGAAGGCCTAGGTGTGAAATGCACGGCCGCCACTGAAATCCACCCAGTGTTTTTTTTTTTTTTAAATCCCTATTTTAAAATCCCCTTTCTCAAATCAGGCTGTTCTGAGATTCCTGTCAGAATGACGTAGTTCTGTACAGACCGCTCCCACCATAGTTGATTGACAAGGCTGTCTTACCTAAGACCCGCCCTGAGTGAGCTGAGTTTACAGTCCGACTGCCATTGTGTCGACTCCGGTGCAGAAGACAAGATGTCTCAGATTAAGCGATTGAAGTGCTTTGTTGTTGGATGTAATATTGAATAAAGCAGTCATCATTAACTCCCGACATCTGAGCCGCTGAAGATGCAGAGGATTAACGTTATTTTCGCTTTGAAGGGAATGCGCCGATCTGCCTAAATGCTTCTATGTTCGTGCGAATCATTCGCAATCCAGCTTCATCTACAGAAGTGAGTATAACGGTTTTTTATGAATCTTTGCAAATCGCATTTCCTAATCATGTGCTAGTTAGCCAGTTTTTGTAATTTTTTAGTTAGCCAGTTTCACGGCTAAAGTAAACAGTACTGCTCGTCACCCCACGGAAGAGAGGGGCGGGGTCAGCAGAGCTCATTAGCATTTAAAGGAACATGGACTAAAAAACAGCTTGATGAAAACAGAGCTGATTTTGAAAGGGTAAAAAAGGTGTCTTTTTACACTACCATTGAGAAATTTTAACCAAAGTATGTTATAGACTTTTCATTAAGACCCTAAAGAATCATATCAACTTGTGGAAAATGGGCATCCGATGACCCCTTTAAAGGTTTAAAAGAATAGTTCACCCAAAAATGGAAATGTGTTGAAAACTTTCACACCCTCATGCAATCTAAATTGTAAATGAGTTTGTTTCTTCATCAGAACAGATTTGGAGAAATTGCAGTGAATGGGTGCCATCAGAATGAGAGTCTAAACAGCTGATAAAAACATCACAATAATCCACAAGTAATCCACAGGACTTCAGTCCATCAATGTCTTGTAAAGCAAAAAGCTGTGTGTTTGTAATAAACAAATTAATCATTAAGGCGTTTTTTTTTTTTTTTTTACTTCAAGCTAAAATACTCACCTACACAGAAAATTTCAGTAAATTTAATTTTTTTGTGTGTGTGTGAAATAACATTAATAATGTCAAGTGTAGTATTTAGCAGATCTCAAAATGAATTTCCATTTTTCATACTGTCCATTATAAAGCTATGATGGCTATTGATTAAATTTAGTTAATTTGCTTAGACAAAATGGCACAGAATTTTAATATTGATATATTTATTATTTATTTGTTATCGGCAGTTAACCAGAAAATAATTGTTGGCTTATCAGTATAATTTCTTTTCCATAATTATCCTCATTCCCTAAAGGAATGCATTAAATAATGCATATCATTGACTAACGTGTGTAAAGTCAAAATAAATTCATCCTCTGATGTTTTGCATTTTTACAGCGCTCCATGAAAAGCTTTACATCATGTTTTCAACCGAGAAAAAGTCCATGCTGTGCATCAAGTGTTTCAGAGACATGCAAATGTAAGACCTTTGCAATTTAAATGATAAAAGAACAAAATATAAATGAAATGAATGTGTTGAATATTTAACTTCATTATATAGTGAGAATCGCACCCACTGCATTGACATTGAGACTGCATATGGGCAGGGATGTGAAATACTGGATCAAGCTGTTCTGGTAAGTAAAGTAAGTAAAAAAAGTAAGTAGGGATAGTTCCAGAAACTGCCAAATCATCTTATAATCTTTAAATTATTAAGTGAAATGTGTATATGTCATATGATCTTTTACTCCTTATATTATAGAATGTACACTCCAGTCTATACAGTGAATATTAAATTCATGATTAATATTAATGTACACCAGGGGTCAGAAAGGTATTGGGTCAAAACGATTTTTTTATATTCATTAAAAAATATGAATTGTGATTTTCACAAAAACATTAAGTGGTACAACTTGTTTTTGATCTCGTTAATAAAAAGAAATGTTTCTTGAGCATCAAGTCAGCATATTTTGCAACAATAAGTCAGCAACAATGGCTGTTGAAAATTCAGCTTTGCCATCACAGGAATAAATTAAATTTTAAAATATATCAAAATTAAAAATATTTATTTTAAACTGTAATAATAATTTCACTATATTACTGATTTTATTTATTTATTTTTTGAACAAATACATGTAGCCTTGGTGAGTATAAGACATTTTTTCAGAATGTACACTACAATCAAAAGTTTTTGAACAGTAAGATTCTTAATGTGTTTTAAAGAATTCAGTTCTGCTCACCAAGCCTGCACTTACAGCAAAAACAGTAAAATTTGAAAACATTTATTGTCTATTTGAATATATTTTAAATTGTAATTTATTCCTGTGATTTCAAAGCTGAATTTTTAGCATCATTACTCCAGTCACATGATCCTTCAGAAATCATTTTAATATTCTGATTTGCTGCTCAAAAAAACATTATTATTAATGAATTTGATGAATAGAAATTTCAGAAGAACAGCATTTATCTGAAATAGAAATCTTTTGAAACATTGTGTTTATCATCACTTTTGATCAATTTAAAATATCCTTGCCAAAATAAAAGTATTAATTTCTATAATTTCTTAATACCCCCAACCCCCAAAGAAAAAAAAAACATTATACTGACTCCAAGCTTTTGAATGGTGTAGTGTAGTTTATAATGTTACAAAAGCTTTTTATTTTTGATAAATGCTGATCTTTGGATCTTTCTATTCATCAAAGAATCCTGAAAAATGCGTCAGCGTATACAAATGATTTCTAAAGGATCATGTGACAATGAGGACTGCTGAAAATTTAGCTTTGATCACAAGAATAAATTACATTTGAAAATATATCAAAATAGAAAGCAGTTATTTTAAATAGTAAAACTATTTCACAGTATTACTGCTTTTGCTGTATTTTGGATCAAATAAATGCAGGTTTGGTGAGCAGAAGAGAACTGTTTAAAAAAACATTACAAATCTTACTGTTCAAAAACTTTTGACTGGTAGTGTACACTGTAAAAAATGTAAGGCTTTTTAAGACCTGCACAAATCAAATAAATACTATATGAGCGGGGGAGGGCAATGTCTATGGTAACATATTAAAACAAAATGACTGCAAAAAACATGATTTGCAGTTCAGGTTTTCACAAACAGAGTTTTATAAAGTGACAACCTTAACATTTCAACCTTTAAAATATTTTTAAGAAATAACTAAAAGGGATGAATCAGAAGTATAAAGAATAATTTTGTTTTTCAGAGGCTTTGATGGCAGAGGATTAATTTGCACTTTCAAAAAGCCTGCCTGCTGTTTTTGCTCAGAACAAAAAGCTTTCAAAAATTCAAAAATCAGCCTTCCAAAATCTAAAACATTTAAACAGTACTATGTCTTGTGTGCTTTAAATTAAAATAATTATTTACAGTTTTGACTCATCGCTTTCCTTTATTTCTTAAAAATAGTTGAAAGGCTAAAATATGAGGTTCTGTCTGTGGCGCTTTTGGAACTGTATTGATACAGCGGTTTCCCTGGTAACGGCTGAACACAAAGCAGCACTGTGCTCATAAATTATACTTTCAGAGATTATACTGTAGGTCCATGAGATGAAACAAAAATGCCAAGTCAGTCGGTTCACAAAGATAAATTAATGTTAAAAACACCCGCCCTGCATTTTGACTTTGAAATGTTTATTTTATTATTTCACTTTAATCGTGACAGTCTTAACATATTTAATTTAACTGAGCAAGGGCATTTTTGCTTACCTTTTACACGACTTGAAAGCACAGACTCTCCCATGAAAAAAAGCAGAATTTACAGGAGACTTTACATTATTTTAGCTATAATTTGTATTTGTCGTTTTCAAGCCGACGCTCACTGAAACGGCAACCTCCCGACGTGTTTTTATCTCTCGCTCGCTCAGAGGGCGCGCGTCAATAAAGACAGACAGATCACACTACAGCCACATGGACTGGAGCGGAGCTGTAGCTTATTTTATGTAAAAAAAAATATATTTTATATATATATATATATATATATATATATTTTTTTTTTTTTTTCAAGTACTTTTTTAAGCACTTTATCCAAAATCAAAGCACTTTTCAAACCTTGAAAACACTGTTAAAATTCAAGCATTTTCAAGGATTTCAAGCACCAGTACGAACCCTGTTTTAAGGACTCCCGTGGACTCCTAAAGTTTTGATATTCTGCATATTCTGTGAGGTGGTCAGTTCACAGCAGTCATAGAAATGAATCTTTTCCAATATACGTTTAAATTGAGTTTTACCTTTTATGGGCATTTTTACCTTCATAAAGCCATTTTTCTAAAAATGTGCATCATCGTTTGAGTCAAATTCTTACATTTTAGTAGTCAATTAGAATAAGACATTTGGGCTGTTACCAAGCAAATGAAATCAGTATCAACAAAATGCATCTTTGCAATGCAGCGGAAACACATAAGCTGCACCTGAAGTGGTATTTAGAAACATTTGCAAACTGTTTAATGCAGGACATTAACCATTTAAGCTACAGTTACAACTGCATAAATAATGTTTTGATATTTTAAACATTAAAATGTTGAATACTGATATTAGGAATTATTTAAAAAATGAAAAGATACTTTAAATGTGAAATTAAAACCGCAGTAGGTGGCAGTCACTGTTAATAAGTGAGTCATTGCGATTGAACCTAATCATTTAAATGGTTGATTCATTCAGGAGAGAAACACCGACATGTTGCTCAGAGACGCAAATTGTAATTATTTTTGTTGGCGAAATAGAGCAAAAATAGCCAATATTGTGACTAAAACGTAAGTCCCTTAATATTACCATCTTGTTTATTGAACTGCTGTATCAAATCAATATCACATTTGTAATCATGATGATTTGTGGAAGAAAAAACGTCACTCTTCATGTGATATTGATTAACCATATGAAATGATCTAAATATATATTTTTTCTGCCCCCATATCTTGAATTTTGTGATCATTCTAAATGCATTTTAATAATAGATTGAATCATGCAGTGAAAGACACTGGTCTAATCTTCATCACGTAATGTATGCGTGCCTGTAGGTGTGTAGTTGTTTGGTTTTTGCCAAACAACTACACACTCATAATGTCAAACCCCACATCGTTAAAACAGCAATTACGATATTATCGCAGGCGATATAACGTAGCCTACCGAGAGATCAATATGAGCTAAACTAGGTTATTGCAACGCCAACATGACATGAGTACAGGCGTGAATTCACTGTTATTCTGCAAAATACAATGTAATTTATGTAAAATATATTGTGTCCTAAAGTAAAACATTCGGAAACTCGGTTTAATTCATTTAGCGAATACTTAACGTTACGTTAACTTATCAGAGGCGGTAATGTAATATAATGTAAGGTAATGTAATACCCACGTTTTTCGTTTTTATGTTGAAATTACTGAGACCTGCACTCTGTTTAACTTAAACATGACTTAATAAAGACAAAGTTCAGTACTCACCATAACTTTAATGATGGAAAATCCATCTGGAAATGATGTTTTGTCGCTCCTCAGCATCGGCTCTGCTTAGTACAATGCATTTTTTTGTTTGGGGGTAATTTTTGGGAAGCAATTTGTTGAGTCAATGTTTATTTTTCAGTTTCCACAATTTTTCAAAATGATTTTTTTTTTTTTTACAGTGTATGTATGTATAATGTATATCTTGAAGAAAATAATGCATGCCATTTTTTAAACACAGCTGAAACTCTTAAGGTGAACTATAAAGTTCTAGAAGCTGCTGGACCGATCAACATCTGGGTCAAAGGGTAGGCCTACAGCCCCATTGTGGAGGGCCGTCCAGTGGATACATCTTGAACTAACCTCTTTTGCACTGTAGGTAGTGAAGGAGCTACAGACGTCAGCACGGGAGGCCATCGTATTACTGAAGGCCATGCTGGGTGAAGTGCGGAGAAGTGCAGAGGAGGAGGAAAGTGCTATCTGTACTCTGTTCGACAGTATGCAGGTGAGGTAACACTCCAGGAGGGGGCACACTGAGACCACAGACCAGAATAATGGGCAACTGTGAGCGATGAAGAATTCTTTGACATAGATCGTGCGTCGTCTAAACCATATAATTTAAGGATAATATAATTTGCTTTAAACAGGCTAAATATGTGCTCAAAGCATCACTGAAAATTGCATTTTGAGGATAAAAATAGTCCAAAAGTAAAATCCATTCTTTTTTTTTCCAAGGAAAAACTCGCAGATAGGAAAAGTGTCCTGTTAAAAGCAGCTGAAAGGTAAATATTGTCCAAACAAATCCAGCAAGTCTAAATTGTCTATCTGTGACAGTTTACCCACATGGCTTTGGCAGAGCACAGAGTTGTGGTGTGATGGTCTGTATTGGAACAGCAGTTGCTTGGGTTGCATTTCATGAGTCCTGTTATTTGTTGAGATTTTTTTTTCTCCGTCCCCTTCCCATCATTGCCTGGAAGCTGGCTTGATGTCTTCCAGGAATTAAGCTATTTATGTCAGGCTGCAATCTAGGACTCAGCGTGTACATGTGTGTGTTTTTATATCAGGTCATGCAAGAGCAAACAAAGGACAAAATGCTAAAATAAGAAATGATTTTGGGAAATATGCAGTGCTTTTTGTGTGGAAAAGTTTGTGTTGTGTATACATTGGCCCAGAGGGACCTAATATGATTTTTATTATTATTATTATTATTTATTAAATTTCTGACAGTCAACATGAAGAGAAGGAGAAGGCACTAAAGGAACAGCTTTCTCACTTGACCACCCTCCTGCCCACGCTTCAGGTACTTTAAAGAGATGGTTCATCCAAAAATATAAATTCTGTCATCATTTTCTCACCTTAATGTCATTCCCAAACCAACATGACTTTATATCTTATCTTTGTTCTCAGGTGCACCTGGACACCTGCTCCTCTTTTCTCAGCTCAGCCAATAAATACGAGTTCTTAGATATGGGATATGTAAGATCTATCCTTTATACTTTTTTTTTAAATACCGTAACAGTCAAACATTTGGAAAAATTAAGATTTTTAATGCTTTTGAAAGAAGTCTCTTACAGGCTCAAAAAGGCTGCATTTATTTGATTAAAAATACAGTAAGAATTATAATATTGTGAAATATTATTACAATTTAACATAACTGTTTTGTATTTTACTATATTTTAAAATGTAATTTATTCCTGTGATGGCAAAGCTGATTTTTCAAAAGCCATTTCTCCAGTATTTAGTGTCACATGATCCTTCAGAATTCATTCTAATAGGCTGATTTAGTCCTCAAGAAACATTTCTTTATTGTTTAATTGGGCTGCAGAATGATTAATCGCGATTAATCTTATTCAAAATAAAAGTTTGTTTACGTACTATGTATATTTATCATGAATATATAAATACACACACACACACACACATATATATATATATATATATATATATATAAAATATTTGTATGTATATATATTTATACTTGTATAATTTATATTATATATAAATATTTTATATATAAATCTAACATTTTTTCTTAATATTCATGTATGTGTCTGTATTTATATATATATATATATATATATATATATATATATATACACACACACACATACATACATACAGGTGCTGGTCATATAATTAGAATATCATCAAAAGTTGATTTATTTCACTAATTCCATTCAAAAGTGAAACTTGTATATTATATTCATTCATTACACACAGACTGATATATTTCAAATGTTTATTTCTTTTAATTTTGATGATTATAACTGACAACTAAGGAAAATCCCAAATTCAGTATCTCAGAAAATTAGAATATTACTTAAGACCAATACAAAGAAAGGATTTTTAGAAATCTTGGCCAACTGAAAAGTATGAACATGAAAAGTATGAGCATGTACAGCACTCAATACTTAGTTGGGGCTTCTTTTGCCTGAATTAGCCCAGGTTGCTCTGATAGTGGCCTTCAGCTCTTCTGCATTGTTGGGTCTGGCATATCGCATCTTCCTCTTCACAATACCCCATAGATTCTCTATGGGGTTGAGGTCAGGCGAGTTTGCTGGCCAATTAAGAACAGGGATACCATGGTCCTTAAACCAGATACTGGTTGCTTTGGCACTGTGTGCAGGTGCCAAGTCCTGTTGGAAAATGAAATCTGCATCTCCATAAAGTTGGTCAGCAGCAGGAAGCATGAAGTGCTCTAAAACTTCCTGGTATACAGCTGCGTTGACCTTGGACCTCAGATTACACAGTGGACCAACACCAGCAGATGACACCCCAAACCATCACTGACTGTGGAAACTTTACACTGGACCTCAAGCAACATGGATTGTGTGCCTCTCCTCTCTTCCTCCAGACTCTGGGACCCTGATTTCCAAAGGAAATGCAAAATTTACTTTCATCAGAGAACATAACTTTGGACCACTCAGCAGCAGTCCAGTCCTTTTTGTCTTTAGCCCAGACGAGGCGCTTCTGACGCTGTCTGTTGTTCAAGAGTGGCTTGACACAAGGAATGCGACAGCTGAAACCCATGTCTTGCATACGTCTGTGCGTAGTGGTTCTTGAAGCACTGCCTCCAGCTGCAGTCCACTCTTTGTGAATCTCCCCCACATTTTTGAATGGCTTTTGTTTCACAATCCTCTTCAGGGTGCGGTTATCCCTATTGCTTGTACATTTTTTTCTACCACATCTTTTTCTTCCCTTCGCCTCTCTATTAAGCCTCTTTTGCAATGACCTTTTGTGTCTTGCCCTCCTTGTGCAACGTGTCAATGGTCGTCTTTTGGACAACTGTCAAGTCAGCAGTCTTCCCCATGATTGTGTAGCCTACAGAACTAGACTGAGAGACCATTTAAAGGCCTTTGCAGGTGTTTTGAGTTAATTAGCTGAATAGAGTGTGGCACCAGGTGTCTTCAATATTGAACCTTTTCACAATATTCTAATTTTCTGAGATACTGAATTTGGGATTTTCCTTAGTTGTCAGTTATAATCATCAAAATTAAAAGAAATAAACATTTGAAATATATCAGTCTGTGTGTAATGAATGAATATAATATACAAGTTTCACTTTTTGAATGGAATTAGTGAAATAAATCAACTTTTTGATGATATTCTAATTATATGACCAGCACCTGTATGTATATATATATATACATAATAAATAAATACACACACACACACATACAGTATTTCAACATAAACTTTTATTTTGAATGCGATTAATTGTGATTAATCGTTTTGCAGCCCCATTATTTAAATTATTTAAATAAATGAAGATTTTGCGAGAATAAGAAACATCTTTCATAAACATTAAAACATTTTAATTATTCCAAACTTTTGACGGATAATGTAATGCCTCAAAGACAGAATAAACTGATTTTAATTCATGCTCTATGACCCTCAACAGCAGTTGATGGACAGACTGTGTGGCATTGTAAAGCTTCCTCATAAGCTTCGTCCTGTCCAGAATAGTAAGGTGAGTTCACAACCAAACAGACTGACCCTTGTGCAGATCTCTGACACTAAAGATGCATCAAACCTATACAGATAAACACAGACTACCATGCTGAGTTTGCCTGCTGTCTGGAGCCTCTTCTGTTGTTGGGCCAGCGGAGGCCTGGCTCTGTAACTGCAGGAATTACCTTGAGTAACAGGTAAGCAGTTTATCTGTTACTTCATTCATAGTATTATGCAAGAAATTTTATATGGCAGCACTGTTATTCTACCTCTGTTTGTTTGGCCTTGTACTGACTGTGTTGCTTACTTTGCTGAAATGCTTATGAAAAATACATTAATATGTGATGGTGGTCTCATTTCAAATGTTGTGATATTTATAACTTGAGGAATCGTACTGTAAAAGTCTAAACTGCACAACATTTTTGCAATAAATAAATTATAATTTGGATAACAATAAACAAACTTTTTTTTTTTGCTGGTAGGTTGAGTCTATTTAAATATAAAACAATATAATGATGTAAATATATAATAACTTACAGACTTTGATTAAAAAGTTTGGGGTCAATGCAATTTTTTTTAAAGTAAAGACATTTATAATGTTACAAAATAATTCTGTTTAAAATGCATTTTGTTCTTTAGAACTTTCATCAAAAATCCTGAAAAGAAAAATCTCTGTGTTCCCACAAAAATAATAAATGTTTCTTGAGCACCAAATGAACAAATAATTTCTGAAGGATCATGTGACACTGAAGAAATTTATATTAAAAAGAAAGCAGTTATTTTAAATCACAATAATATTTCACAATATTACTGTTTTTACTAGGAGTGTAATGGTTCAAATTCTGTATGGTTCGGTACGTATTGCAATTTCGGGGTCATATTTCGGTATGGGGATAAGGGGGAGTATTATTATAAATTTCCACAAGAATACTCTACTGTCTGTTTGCTAAAAAATAAAATAATAATAATAATAATAAATCTAAAAGTTTGCCTCAAGTACAAATATAGTATATATTAATATTCATATTTCTATAAATATTATTACACTCCTTTCTGATGCGCTCCATCATTCACGCACATCCTCAAGTCTTTCAAGTTTAACCTTAACTCGATTGCTGATAAAATAAATTGTTTGCGAAACAGATACAAGCTCATATGATTTCAGTTCATTATATTTACATAATGTCAAATCCATTGGAAATTAATGTAATAGACTCTGATTTGCCTAAAGCTTCCAATGACAGCAGTGATGCTGATCACACAGAATGCAGTTCAAATCATAAATAAATCTAGAGATGCAAAAACTTAAAGGGGTCATGACATGGATTTTTTTAATTATTTTACCTATGTTTATTGATGTTTACTCATAATGTTAATAAAGTTTTTTTACACAAAAAACAAAAATAAAAAAAAATATGTGGAAAGATTATTCTTTTCAATCCTCATTCTGACCCTCTCTTTGAAACAACCTGTGTTTAAGGGGCGGGTCCTTTAAAGCTATAGTAATTGGCCACTGTAAGGATTTGCTAACATCATTGCATAGGAAACAGTAACACACCCTCACTATTGCTTGTAAGTGTTTTGATCAAAATAAAATGGTAATTTCCAGACAAAGCATTATGAAATCATTTACTTAAGGTTTGTGAGGCAGCTGCAGTCAGATCTCAAACCATTCATCTTTCAACAAATGTTTGTGAACTCTCCATGTTAATGTGTCTCATTTACAAAACAAAATGCTCTGAACAACTCTCTGACACGATCTGGGGTGCCATTAAAAATAAACTATCCACTTATGCTGGGAACCTTCTGATATCTGTACAAAGACGCGAACAAGCTGTGAATGTTCTTTCAGTTCATTTGTCCTAGTGTTAGACCCAAGCACCTGGACTTTTTCAGAAAGTGAACACGTATCTGTATACTGCATCCAGTGTAGACAAGATAGCGTCAGTGATTGTAATTACTTTTGACGTGACGTTACATTCACATTCAGTGTAATCAAGTGTTAGCCGTTAAGTGGCTGAAAGCCAGTGGGCAGGGCATATGTTGATGTGTTGCTCTGGAGGTGATGTTTATGCAAATATTTGTGCCCCTGTGATGTCATCTTGCACCTCAGATCCAAAACGAGCCACGTAAGCCGTCCGCCATATTGTAATGGTCAACTTGACGTCATTCACCATAGTAATCAATGAATATTCGAAGATGCCACAATCCTGCACAGCCGATAGTCTGTGAACCCATAGTATGGTGAATGATGTCAAGTTGATCGATTCAAGATGGCGAATGCATCTATGTGCATGGAGCGGTCGAATGGGGAATCTATACATATCTGTGGTTTTTAGCTATGAAACTTGCTTTAATGTTACAAATACCTCTTATATGCCAAAAGATCAAGGCAAATTTGATTTCTCATGTCATGAGCCCTTTAATAATATATTTGTTCATATAACAAAATTACACAGCAGCTAAAATTAAGAGAGAATTCCACTAAATGCTTATAAATTTTAGTTTATTCGTTTACACTGCTGCCGTTTCACAGAGATAAACAAACGTCTTCTTCTGCTGCACTTTGTTCCTGTAGTCGACAGCGCCTTTTTGCAGAAAAACGCACAGACTTAGACACAAGAAAACGTGCTGTGCAATAATGTTGTCACTCCAAATGTCTATTTGAAGCCTTGTTTTTTTGCCAAAACATATCATCCACAATCCTTTGTTAGAACTGAGATTAATCACGGTACAAATGCGCACTGAACCGAGGGTGGCGAACGGTCTTTTACCGAACCGTTGCAACCCTAGTTTTTACTGTTATATTTGATCAAATAAATGCAGCCTTTATAAACTTAAAAAACTACTTTCAAAAACATTTTTGAAAAATACAGTTGTTTATATTATTTTGCCCACTGACAAAGAAATGATCAGTTTATAATTTTAATGGTAGGTTTATTTGAACAGTGAGAGACAGAATAACAAAATAAATCCAGAAAAACGCATTTCAAAAAAGGTATAAATTGATTTGCATTTTAATGAGTGAAATAAGTATTTGATCCCCTATCAATCAGCAAGATGTCTGGCTCCCAGGTGCCTTTTATACAGGTAAGGAGCTGAGATTAGAAGCACTCTCTTAAAGGGAGACCTCCTAATATCAGTTTGTTACCTGTATAAAAGACACCTGTCCACAGAAGCAATCAGTCAATCAGATTCCAAACTCTCCACCATGGCCAAGACCAACGACCTGTCCAAGGATGTCAGGGACAAGATTGTAGACCTACACAAGACTGGTATGGGCTACAAGACCATCGCCAAGCAGCTTGGTGAGAAGGTGACAACAGTTGGTGTGATTATTCGCAAATGGAAGAAACACAAAATAACTGTCAATCTCCCTCGGACTGGGGCTCCATGCAAGATCTCACCTCGTGGAGTTTCAATGATCATGAGACCAGTGAGGAATCAGCCCAGAACTACACGGGAGGATGTTGTCAATGATCTCAAGGCAGCTGGGACCATAGTCACCAAGAAAACAATTGATAACACACTACGCCGTGAAGGACTGAAATCCTGCAGCCCACTGCTCAAGAAAGCACATGTACAGGCCCGTCTGAAGTTTGCCAATGAACATCTGAATGATTCAGAGGAGAACTGAGTGAAAGTGTTGTGGTCAGATGAGACCAAAATCGAGCTCTCAACGGCATCAACTCAACTCGCCGTGTTTGGAGGAGGAGGAATGCTGCCTATGACCCCAAGAACACCATCACCACCGTCAAACATGGAGGTGGAGACATCATGCTTAGGGGGTGTTTTTCTGCTAAGGGGACAGGACAACTGCACCGCATCAAAAGGACGATGGATGGGGCCATGTATCGTCAGGGCCAGGGCATTGAAGCCTGTCAGGGCATTGACAATGGGTCGTGGATGGGTATTCCAGCATGACAATGACCCAAAACCACGGCCAAGGCAACAAAGGAGTGGCTCAAGAAGAAGCACATTAAGGTCCTGGAGTGGCCGCCAGTCTCCAGACCTTAATCCCATAGAAAATCTGTGGAGGAGCTGAAGGTTCGAGTTGCCAAACGTCAGCCTCGGAGAGGATCTGCAAAGAGGAGTGGGATTTTTTTCTGGATTTTGTTGTTGTTATTCTGTCTCTCACTGTTCAAATAAACCTACCATTAAAATTATAGAGTGATCATTTCTTTGTCAGTGGGCAAACGTACACAATCAGCAAGGGATCAAATATTTTTTTCCCCCTCTGTAGATTTATATATATTTATTATTTTTAAAAAAGTAATGATGAGTCATTCCACGAAATCAGTGCCTTTTAAAAATTTTAATATAAAATGTTTAATCAGCATATTTTTTAAATATCCATGAAATGAAGACAGTGTAAAATGACAAGAAATTGTTTTATTGAAATGTATTATATACAAGAATATGTAATTTATGATTTTATGACTATTTTTCTACCTCATGTTTTGGTATTTTTGTCAACCCTGTTACAAACACAAGCAGAACGATGTGATAGTTTTCACATATATGACCAGCATTTTAGTCCCTCTTTTAACTGGGATTGTTTCAAATTTTGGATTTTTAAATTATTTTTATATTTGTTATTCAGATGACCAAGAACATCCTAATTTTGGAGGGTGACCACATGTCAATTTAGAAAATATATATATTTTTACAAGAGAGATATTAAAAAAGGGCTTTGTCCAAAATAAAATATAATTCTAAAAACCTGGAAGGCTGTGTCAAATATAATTTTTACAATTTTTATGACATTAATCAAAGCAATAGGATTGACGTCACTGCCGCATGACTGACCAGAGTAACAGGGATGACAGGACGTACATTCTTCAGTACACTGCAGTGCACATATTTGTTTACATAATACTGTAAAGTTTCATTTTAAATTCCATTATATTGTTTTGCACTTACTTGGCATAGTTGCATGACAATAGTAAACAGTCAATTTTTCAGTTAAAGTCGGTTTATTGTGCATTGTAACCTCCAATAAGCGATGTCACTTGAATGTACCATTATTTTACAAATGGTTTTTTGATGAGGGTAACAGGGCTGACATGAAACCAGGAGACACCAATAAAATTATTTATATATTATAGAAAAAATGTATACTTATGCCAAAACATTGCTTAACAATGAGACTGTATTTAGAACAATGTGCACATATGATTTTTATATAAATTAGCAAATTAAATGTCCTGCTGAAAAAGAAAAACCATAGTGAGGGACAGGCCATAGTGAGTATGCTTACCCTAATCAGCATAAATGCTATTTACATTATTCAAAATACCATTTAATTTACTTTTTTATGTAATACTGATGAAAGAATACATAGTTTTGTTATATTTTTTAAATCGCAAATTTATTTGTTATAATAATTATATGTTTGATTACGCAAAAGATACCCATTTCATGTGCTCAGATTCAGTTACTGAATTCTGTCTAATGACTCAGAGCTGACAGCACACAACAGGAAGGAGACACTGGCATTACTCTGGTGCTTACTCAGCCGGTTATTAAGCTCCTAAACAGAGAAACATTTATGTAACTTTCCCTGACAAGCACCAGGTGGCAACTGTCCTGTTATAGCCAGAGTTAGTCCTGTGTCTGTGAGGTGCCAGGAGCTGAGGTGATAACATGAGGGACAGGGACACAGGGGCCAGACTTCCTGGAAAGCTCTCATTCCGGGAGAAGGGCTCAGAGAGTTATGCCACTGACTGGAGCACTTCAGAGCCTTATTCATAACATAGCTACATGAGTTCTGTTTCCAGCTCAGTTTGCAGTGAGAAAGATTAGTGCAACATGTGCTGGTATCGGTGCAAATCTATACGAACAGAGCTTATTAAAGAAAGGGATGTGATCCTAAATTCCAATTCTCTGAATCCACAGATCTCATTGAATTCCGGGTTGTATCAAACTCATGTTGCCATGGAGTGAACTATATGGAGTATTTACAAGCACTTTTCCAAGAAACCAGAGGAGAGGGATATCTGCTTAATGTCTGCATTGATTCCTGTCTATCTGCATAGTGTAGTGGCTATTTTCAGGGCTGATGAATGTTAGCTGTGCAGTTCTAGCTTTTGAAACTAGTTCTGAGTTTGTTTGGCATGTCATAGTGCATACTGTTATACAACAGCCCCAAAAAGTATCTGGACATTAGTATTTGAGTTAGATGACAAAATATCAATCCATGATTATCTTTTCTCAGGCCTAACTTGAATTAACTTGCCATTAAAACAATTAATCTTACAGGAACTGTAGACATGTTCCATAAAGTTTGACACCAGAAAGTATCAAAAATACATTTTATATATATTATTAAACAAAGGAACATAGGAACAACTGAATACAAACTAAAAGTCCATGAAACTTTAACTAAACATATCTGCAACCTCACCCATATATATATATATATTAGTGCTGTCATTTGATTAAAAAATTACAAATTAATTGCACAAAATAACTAATTAATCATACACCTTTCTGTAATTTAATCATGATTAATATTGATTATATTTTAAATACATGTTTAATCTTTTTTATAAATAGTCTATTATTAATGAAGGCTAGTATCATTGATACCAATACCGCTGTCTCTATTAAACGCTTTTTTACCTAAATTTTAGTCATTAATTGTAGCCATTCAACATTACAGTATAATTGAAAGCCATTGTTTTTAACATTTAATAGGCTTTGAAAAGTAGTGAACTTAATACAATATTCACATAAACTATAAGCTGAATATAGAGTCTTTATTCAAGAAACAAAAGGTAATCATGGAAGAGCATCAAAGTAAATTCTCTTTTTCTTTTGTTCTGTGATTTACATCAATGACACAGACAGCAGCAGGTTTTCTCCCAACTCTTTACGGTCATTTAGGACTTTTGGGGCTGTTTACACCTGGTCACTTCATGCGTTTTGTCTGATCGGATAGCCATCCGATCATGAAAAGACCAGGTGTAAACGCCCTCCGAAATGCATTAGAGATGGATATAAATCCAATTGCTCAAACCACTTCAGGAGGTGGTCTGGGCTGCATTCCAGACGAAACTGAACAAGAGTAAATGCATCTGGTTGTTGAAACCGCATATTCTAATTTTACTCCTCCCACAATGTTAAAATAATAAACGTGTGAGAGTGTTTTATAGGCTATATGGCATGTTATAGTCAGATATATGACAGCGCTAATGCAACAAGCGTCACCGTGGATGAGCAAGCTTGACACGCAAACTGCCGCGAATGAAACTGAAAGTAAGTCGCAGAGGCGCAACACACAATCATCTTCATTAAAAGTAACCCATCTTTCCAGTGCTGATGCCACGCTCTCTCCTGTTGCGGTCTCTCATATTGAAATTAGCTGATATTGAATTAAATGCAGCGCATATCTATTGCTGTCATTGACGTGAACGCCGTTAAATTTGCATATAGCGCGGGAATTGAAGAACGGATTTATATAAGGGGCTGTTTACACTTGGTCACTTTATGCATTTTTTTCTGATCGGATAGCTATCCGATCCTGAAAAGACCAGGTGTAAATGCCCTCCGAAACGCTTTCGAGACGCATCTGATCGCTCAAACCACTTCGGGCATGTTTACACCTGGTCACTTCATGCGTTTTCTCTGATCGGATATCTATCTGATTTGTTAAAACGTTTCCATTTACACTTGGTCACATAAATGTGTCTTCGCAAAACGGATATAAATCCGTTTTTCAATTCCCGCACTATATGCAAATTTAACGGAGTTCACGTCAGTGACAGCAATAGATATGCGCTGCATTTAATTCAATATCAGCTAATTTCAATATGAGAAATAATTGAAATTGAAATTGTTGAATAAAGTCATTATTTTTGTTTTCTTTGCACACAAAAAGTATTCTCGTAGCTTCATAACATTACGGTTGCGCCACTGATGTCACATGGACTATTTTAAAAATGTCATTAACAATTTTGACAATGTCGTGTCAGTTGCGTTGCTGTCTATGCAGGGTCAGAAAGCTCTCAAATTTCATCAAAAATAACTTAATTTGTGTTCTGAAGATGAACGAAGGTCTTACGGGTTTGGAATGACATGTGGGTGAGTAATTACAGGATTTTCTTTTTTGGGTGAACTATTGCTTTAAGTTCTCTTTTGCATCTTGTAGTGCTTGCCAGCAGGTTCATACAGTCTGTACTGTATACTGTAACCAAAGGTTGCCAGGTGAAAAAATGGGATGCTGTGTTAATTACATTAAATATTTTTAATGAATTAAACTAAAAAAATCAATTTAATGCATCCGTTTGATATTTTGTTATGTAATGCTATGTCATACATATTAGGTCTGGCCTAAGCGTCCAAATATTTGTTGGAGCCATTGCAAAATATCAGTCCTAATCCTCTTAGTCCACTATTATGATTAAAAGTTTCCATATTGAATTTTCATTGCCACACCATCTGCTCTGCACGTTTACACAAAAGACTCAACATTACAGCCTCGATGCATCTACACAGAATACCCAAGGTGATAAGAGATCAGAATGAATACAGCCATTCCGCCACAGCAGCCTCCATCTCTCCATTGAGAGTCCAATGACGCAAGTCCCTGTGACAACTTTCCACATCAATCATCTGTACCGTTCTCAGGTTTGTGAAGCCCTCCACCATACAAACGTCCTCCCCCATCTGTCCCTGTGCCATCAGACAGGATAGTACGGAGGTCAGCCTTCTCTCACTATTTTTAACAAAATTTCAGAGAAGCTTCTCAGATTCTGCTCGTAGCACAGAGCTTACACAAAGGCGCTAGGCCATGGGAGCACTTTGTTCCTATGCTGCTGATGTCACAGCATCTTAAATTGGTAAAAGTTCGGGGGTGGGACACTTGTCACTTAGGCTCAGAGAACATACAGTATCCAGACTCACTCGTGGGACTTGTACCGACACGGTACTAGGAACTAGGAAAGAGAGATTAAACGAGCTTTGAAACTAAGGTAACTCTCTTTTTTCTTGATGTTTGCTTCATTATGAGCTTTCAATAGGCTTTTCATTCTTAAGCTTTTAATTCCTGTTCCTGAACCTCAGGAATTTCAAACTAAGGTTTGTGAATGCAGAGGTGGGAATGCTGCATTTCTGTGCACCGTTAAATGTAGGGAGCGTCAATGATCATGAAGCTTTGAAAATGTGATAAGCAACAGAATCTCAGTTAAATGTTATTGAAAATAAGTCTGAATGTCAATGTTTTGATGGTTGTTTTTATATAATCTATTATTGCTCTGCTTTAGGTGTAGAACATAGTTTTTTTAATATAATAAATAAGTGTTTGTATTGTTTACTAAAATACCAAATACTATTAAATTAATAATAAAATAAAAGTAAATAAAAATTTTTAATAAAATAAAAAATAAATATTAGGTTAAAAAAGCTAAACTTAAACTTAATTAAAGAGTAGAAATGTTGCCTTGGCTAACTGAAATAAATATGTTTAAGTAGAAGTACTAAAATTACTAAACCTTTAAAATTTAAATGTAATTTAATTAAAACTTATTTGATAATGTAAATAAAAATGAAAGCTATAAAAACGAATCAAATGAATATAATTACTAAATTTAATATACAATTAAAATACAAAACTCAAAATATTAGTAAATAATAGAATATTAATATTAAATATATTTATAATATTTAATACAGTAATATTCACAATATTTATGTAATATATTTAATATATTAATATTAAATAGTAATATTCAAATAACACTGCATTAAATGTTTATTTATTATAAATACAACTTCTTTATTAATCCTGTAAAATATAGTTTTGGTTAAATAATAATAATAATAAAGATAACAGTTTTTTATGTGCTTTTAATTGTTTCAAAACTGTTACTAATTTAGTGTTGTTAAATATACTTTTGTTTATTGGTATTAGCATATTGGAGGATTTGCACATTTGTACTTGTTTTTCTTTCAACTTAACATCCGTCCCTTGTCAGTAGCTGCAATGTCCAAATCTTCATGAGAGCATTGCAAAAGCCCAACAGGTGACAAACAAGAATGTTAACAGGATAAGTAAAACAATTTAGACTTTTTTAGGGAGTTATTTTGAATAGAGAGTTGTCATACTTGTCTCTCTCTTATCCTACCACAGGCTGTCCCCTCTGTCTATGTCGTGCCCATCCCCTTCTCTCAGTGAAATGCCTTTTGGCTGCAGGCCCACCTTTCACCGAAACATATGCACCAAGGTGCTGCTGGCTGAGGGCATAGAGTCACCCTTCACTGAGCACTGCCGCAACTTTGAGAAGAGCTACAGGGTAAGAATTAGTCCTCATTCAGCAGCCATATTTTTACAGACCACATGAAGTCTGGGTTTTATAGCTTTTATTCTGTGTGTGTGAGTAAGGTCTGTATACGTTAGTGTACTCCTAAACACTGACAAAGTTAAACAATTATCAGTATTTTTAAAAATTGTCAAGTCTTTTTAATATGTTAGCCTCATCATTTTTAATGATTCATAAATAACAATTTAATGATTCTGTCATACATACTATAAACTTGATCTCCTTTACACTCTATTAACTGTTCCATTAACACAAAAATGATCTCTTTTACACTGCATCATTTCACAATTTCTGAATGCTGCTGCATTTCAGTTATTTGCAACCAAGAGAATTAAATGCTTTTTCATTCCAAGCATGTATGCTCTAAACAATGTTTGTTTGTTTTTTGGGGTCTCGTTAAATAACGTTGTGTATATGTGTATTATGTTATTAATTCCATGTATTTTTTATGCACCAGGTTCTTCAGACAGAGGTCCAGAGGCTGAAGGACGAGGTTCAGGAGATGCACAGAGACCTAACAAAACATCACTCTCTCATCAACACGGACACTATGGATGAGATCCTGGAAGGGTCTCTACTCATTGACAAACAGATCGCATCTCAGTACTCTGCTGTGCAGACTCAGAGGGCCATATTTGAAGAGGTGAGGCTAAATTATAATTCCCACAAAAACATTATTCTTTCAAAACACAGCAGCAGCTTAGCATATTCTGGATGTGTTTCTAGATATGGGATGTGACCTTTCAAAGAGTAACCAAAGAGCAAGAGATCTACGAAGGTAAGGAAAAAACAAGTCGTCTGTGCTGCCTCAGGGTTCATTTTACCATGCATGTTAAGCTGTTTCCTTAATTAGTCAACTAATTCATTTGCTAATTACAGCACAGCTCCATGACCTTCTGCAGCTGAAGCAAGAAAATTCCTACTTGACAACCATTGCACGACAAATTGGGCCCTACATCTTATCCATAGCAAAAGTAAAAGAGCGTCTGGAACCCAGGTTGTTTTTCTGTTTTACTATTGAAATATTCATATATTATATTTGAATATTTTACTTCAGCATTCCATTTGCTTAAAGGAATAGTTCTCCCAAAAATGAAAATTTGCAGGAAATGTACTGACCCTCAGGCTATCCAAGATGTAGATGAGTTTGTTTCTTCATCAAAACAGATTTGGAGAAATTTAGCATTACATCACTTGCTCACCAATCAATCAGAATGAGATTAAAACATTACAATAATCCACAAGTAATCCACATGACTCCAGTCTTTTAGGTCATATCTTGTGAAGTGAAAAGCTGTATGTTTGTAAGAAACAAATCCATCATTAAGAGTTCTTTAACTTCATAATGTTCTTGTTCTTCTTGTCTGAATGAGGAGAGAAATATGCACAGATCAAGCACCGTTTACATGCGGTAAGGAGGATTTTGATGTGAGAGGACAACAGGAGACTGAAGGAAGCATTTTTTTTAGATTATGGACTGGATTTGTTTCTTACAAATACTTTTTGATGGACTGGAGTCATGTGGATTACTTACTGTGACATTTTTACCTGTTTGGAGGGTGGGTACATTTTCAGCAAAATTTTAACTTTAATATGGATAGTTGAATATTTTAGTCATTAAATGGTATATTGTTGATGTATTCACAGACTTCAAAAGCCTGAGAATGACTGTGTGGATATTGTAGTGAAAATATGCGAGGATGGCGCAATGACTGCTGAACAAAACCGGTTTGCATTTATGTTACTATAACACAGCTCAAAGTGAATATATTAAAACATTATAAGACAGAATGACACATCATTTCTTCCTCCAGCTGCAATGAGAAGAGTCGCTCAGCAGGATATGATCGGGACCCTGGCACAGACAACTCTCTTATCATGCCGCCTGGTGAAATGCTACTAAAGAGCAGTGACTTCTGCTGGCAAGGAAAGTAGATAAATATTTCAAAGGTCTCTTGCGGCAAAGAGCTGCCACTATAGAGCCGCATGTCAGGATGATGGTGAACACTGACCACAAATGTGGCATGTGCTTTCAAGCATGTGCTAGATGTCAACACATGAACATGGGGCTTGACAGTAACTGAAAAATAAGAAGGACACGATTGGAATATTGATAGCATGAGTGTGTCAAATCAAATGGACCTTAACTGTAAACCGTTTGGATCGGATGGTCCATAAATGTTTCACAGACCAGTGGATTGTGATTTTTTTTTTTTTTTTTTAGAACTTAAACTTAGAAATAAATAAGTTAAATAACTTGTATAAGATGAAGTACTAAAATCGCTAAAGCTAAAACCAAAAAATAGATTAACACTAACTATAAATATAGAAAAAAGTTTTTAATTAAATTGTACAATTAAAATTTTAAACTACAAGAAGTATATTGAAAATATACATAAATACTAAAGTATCTAAAAAATAATATTAAAAAATATTGTTGGCATGTATAGAGAGTAAATAGGAAATATTTAAAACTAAAATTATGTCATGAATTCTTAAAAGCCTATTTTCATAAAATATTTTCATGGTTTCATAAAATCCTAGCTATGTTTTTTTTATTTTATTTTTTTATGTGTGCTGTCAAATAAATACTGATTGTGAGTGCTGAACAGCCTTTTTGAGCAAAAGTTTAATAAATTAAATATAATATAATAAGAAATAATCTATTTAAAAAGTTCAAAGATTTGCATATCCCTCATACCAGCTGGATGTTCATTAAAATACATTTAGAGGAACACAGGAGACCATTTGTATACCAATGCTACAGGGTGGGGTTTTTCAGTGTGCTACAGCCATTAAGTTTCTGTGAAATGTTGGGTCTGCTGATCATGGCTGTCATTACCTTCCCCGTGTGTAAGAATGGAAAGAGAGCTTAACATAGCATCTCATAAAATCAGATTACTGCACTTCAGACCAATGCCCCAGAGAATAAACTGTATAAACAGACATAAATTAAAAACAGATTGAAGGATAAACAGCTTGCCAAGTGTGTCAAGCAACCATTCGTGGAGATTTATGAAAAAAGACAATGATCATGACATATATTTAAGAAATATTCTAAATGAGTAGCCATGTTTGACATCAGTGTCAGTGGTGATACATAAGAGCCAATGGTATTTGGCGTCAAATGTGTGATGCAACTACAGGAAGCATATTTGAATTTGCATACACTGTTAAAAACAGTTGTGCTGCTTAATATTTTTGTGTAAACCGTGATGCTTTTTTTTAGGATTCTCTGATTAAAAGGAAAGTTCAAAAGACCAGCATATGTATCAATGTAAAAGTGTCACATTTGATCAATTTAACGTGTACTTGCTGAATACAAGTAATAAAGGGTTAGTTCACCCAAAAATTTAAATTCTGTCATTAATTATTCACCCTTATGTTGTTCCAAACTGGAAAGACCTTTGTTCATCTTCGGAACACAAATTAAGATATTTTTGATGAAATCCGAGAGTTTTTTTAACCCTGCATTGACAGAAACACAACTACCATATTCAAGGCCCAGAAAGGTAGTAAGGACATCTTTAAAATAGTCCATGTGATATCAGTGGTTCAACCATAAAGTTATGAAGCTATACCCATCAGCCCACCATGACAAGCTCTCTTCTCTTCGATCTCACCTGTCCCTGGCTCAGCTATGACCGGCTAGACAGCTTTCTTCGAAACAACCATTAGACATTTGTAGTGTCTGAATTTTATTTTATATGAAAAGGAGGCAACACTCTCACGGTCATCTTGGATTTTTGTCTAATTATGTTTATTTTATTGTACAAGGACCTTTCAATGCACCCTAATAAAAGAAAAAATCAAATGCACTTTTACTTTTATGCTTTTATCCAACAAGGTCCAACAATGACTAGAACAGCGCTTTCTAACACCAGACTAACCTTGTGGCATGAATAAAGCTACAGAGCCACAACTCCATAAATAAGGTGAATATGTGATACAGAATGCTTAGCTGCACAGTTACAGAGAAAGAAATGGGGTCACCGCGACCTTCAAGAACAGGCCGCCAAAGTTAGTGAGACTCATTAAAAATACATTTAGAGGAACACAGGAGACCATTTGTATACCAATGCTACAGGGTGGGGTTTTCAGTGTGCTACAGCCATTAAGTTTCTGTGAAATGTTGGGTCTGCTGATCATGGCTGTCATTACCTTCCCGTGTGTAAGAATGGAAAGAGAGCTTAACATAGCATCTCATAAAATCAGATTACTGCACTTCAGACCAATGCCCCAGAGAATAAACTGTATAAACAGACATAAATTAAAAACAGATTGAAGGATAAACAGCTTGCCAAGTGTGTCAAGCAACCATTCGTGGAGATTTATGAAAAAAGACAATGATCATGACATATATTTAAGAAATATTCTAAATGAGTAGCCATGTTTGACATCAGTGTCAGTGGTGATACATAAGAGCCGATGGTATATGGGGCATCAAATGTGTGATTCAACTACAGGAAGCATATTTGAATTTGCATACACTGTTAAAAACAGTTGTGCTGCTTAATATTTTTGTGTAAACCGTGATGCTTTTTTTTAGGATTCTCTGATTAAAAGGAAAGTTCAAAAGACCAGCATATGTATCAATGTAAAAGTGTCACATTTGATCAATTTAACGTGTACTTGCTGAATAAAAGTAATAAAGGGTTAGTTCACCCAAAAATTTAAATTCTGTCATTAATTATTCACCCTTATGTTGTTCCAAACTGGAAAGACCTTTGTTCATCTTCGGAACACAAATTAAGATATTTTTGATGAAATCCGAGAGTTTTTAACCCTGCATTGACAGAAACACAACTACCATATTCAAGGCTCAGAAAGGTAGTAAGGACATCTTTAAAATAGTCCATGTGATATCAGTGGTTCAACCATAAAGTTATGAAGCTATACCCATCAGCCCACCATGACAAGCTCTCTTCTCTTCGATCTCACCTGTCCCTGGCTCAGCTATGACCGGCTAGACAGCTGTCTTGAAACAACCATTAGACATTTGTAGTGTCTGAATTTTATTTTATATGAAAAGGAGGCAACACTCTCACGGTCATCTTGGATTTTTGTCTAATTATGTTTATTTTATTGTACAAGGACCTTTCAATGCACCCTAATAAAAGAAAAAATCAAATGCACTTTTACTTTTATGCTTTTATCCAACAAGGTCCAACAATGACTAGAACAGCGCTTTCTAACACCAGACTAACCTTGTGGCATGAATAAAGCTACAGAGCCACAACTCCATAAATAAGGTGAATATGTGATACAGAATGCTTAGCTGCACAGTTACAGAGAAAGAAATGGGGTCACCGCGACCTTCAAGAACAGGCCGCCAAAGTTAGTGAGACTCATTAAAAATACATTTGGTGACAGCATATTGGAAAGCTGGATGAATCAAGGAGAGGACTCCTCGTCTCAACAGTCATATATCATCTCCTCCCTCCTGCCCTACAAGGTCTTCATAAATACACACAGAGAGCTTAGTTATTCTTCCTCATTAATATGTGCTGTTTTTCTAAGGTTGAAGAGGTGAAAGATGCTTACCTGGTCCAACTTATTTCTGGCGGTTTGATCCATACGAACATCCACAATTCGACTCACCGAACAGACAGGATGCAAATGATTCTCTAATAACTTAATAAATGGCTTAATAACGTTCTCAGAGTGGACACTGCAGGACCTGCTTAAATATAATAAATGCACTATGATAATTCACTCTAGAAAATGTATGAATATTTTTGACAACTGTTTCAATGTCAAAGCAGGATGAAAAGCACAGTACTGACGATTCGCTCCTGAATGAATCAGTGTTTTTGAAAGAATCAGGTGAGTGACATTTCCTTCTTTCCTGTCTGAGTGAATTTGAATAAGTTAAAAGAATGATTCAGAGATATAGGATATTCACTTTTTCTGAAGGAATCATTTGAATACATGACTCGCTCATTAAGACAGTAACTTGTCGCCACCTACTGGGGTATTGACGAAATATGCAGTGGTTTGGTAAACTACATTGAAGTAAGAACAGTGCCACAATCAATTATTTCCTAATTGATATTTTTATTTTCATATCTGTTTTGTATTTGTGCTTAGGTCTGTCGTCACTTTGACATATTTTTTGAAATTGTACTGTTACTGTAATGCAAAAAATACATACGCTACCTGTCAATGTTGTGGGAAATGTGAAGGAGTGTTACTGTTTCAATGTCATTGCATAACAAAAATGTACAATACTTTCTAATATTCAAATATAGTTTACATTGTATAATAACTTTCATTAACAATACCAACCAGAATTATTACAAATTAAAATTATTATAAAATGCAAAACAGGTCATTATTTCATTTGTATTCAAATAGATGTCATGAAATATTGAGATATATTATTATTTTATTATTATTACTGTTGTTGTTAAATGTAATATATTATTTAAATCAAATAGAATTATATTTCAATGTATATATTAAATGCAATACACATAAATGAATGCTTGTTAATGATTTCTTAATGAAAGTTATTACAAAGTGTCACAGAGAATCAAATAACATTCATCAGAAGGCTGCACAACATCACAGGAAAGCAAGTAAACAAACAAAACAAAACAAAACAAAAAAAACTGCACAATCGGAACAAAGTTATAAAGCTCTTTCCCCAAATGGAAAAAACATTGTCATCAACTTTGGATTCAGCGATGAGTTCAACTCAGAAGGCAAAAAGAGAGCTCTTATATATCGTACAAAAATAGCATGTGTAAAAAGGAATCGGTCATTTTCAAAATCTGTCCATTCACTGCTGACTGCCACTCTTTCCAAGTTTGATCATTCTGTCCGGGCATTTTGCATTAGAGTTTATTTTCCATAAAACATCTCCAGAAGAAGTTCCTCCATGTTGACAGCGCCAATGACCGGTTTGAAGAAGAGACCGGCCACCACGTTGGCATTGATGGATCTCAGCATGGAGAGGGCGAGGAAGAGTTTGGCGAATCTTGCACTGTCCCCGCGGTGAATCATTTTGACATATTCATTAAGTGCCTGGTTCGCCTCGCTCTGCAGGGCCTGGATGTAATGTTGACACTGCAGCCCTGCAACATCTAAGAACAAGAGATGGAAAGAGACTTGTTACAGCCTGTACCAGAAAAAACTTGACGATGTGAAAAAGATACCTTTTGATTACCTGTACACTAATTCTCAAAATTATGAAACTTTGAAACATATATTGTCATATATTCATATTTGAATTACTGATCTGTTACATACCCCAGCATTATTATTATTAGCATATTACAGTAATGACAATATTTATTAGCATAAGTATATTATTATTATTATTTATGAATTATATATACGGTATAATTCATATTACAATATGATTAGATAATAATTAAATGTGACATATTAAAAGCAACTTAAGCAAAAAGCAAAGCACTATTTTTAAATATTAATATTTCTCTAGTTGTGTGTATTATCATCATTATTTTTTATTATACAGTTAATGCTTATAAATATAATTCATTACAATTTGATCTAAATGTAAGCCAGTTAGAAGCAACTATGAACTGTAATTTAGGTATGTTTGCATGTATGTATGCATTATGATTATTATTATGATTAATATTAATTATTACAATGTGATTTAAATTTAAAGCAGTTAAAAGCAACTATGAACTGTTCTAATTTGGGTATTATTATTATTAATTATTAGGATACGATGTGATTTAAATGTAAAACTAGCAACTATGAACTGTCTTAATTCGGGTTTTATAATAATAACCATTATTGTTGTTGTTGTTGTTATAAATGTTAATAAATTAATTTCGGTGTGAGTCATAATAAAACCCGTCATTCTTAACGGCAGTTTGGAAGTGTCCCAATTCAGGTGTGACAGTGTAGCAAGTGTGTCCCACCTGGATTGAAGAGAATCGCCCCTTTTAAGTACGCGTACTCCTTAGTGCTTATGTCCAGTCCCCAGCATTTCCGCAGAAACATTTTAATACCCTGAACGTCGGTCAACGCCACTCCGCCGTTATTACTCTGGCTGTCCTGCTTGTCCTGTCCGCTCGTTAATATCCGCTGCAGCATGCTAGGCTCTTGTGTCTCCGAAGTCTCGAAGTCGATCCTGTCCTGCGCCATGCCGAGCACCAGCAGCGGCGCCCAGCTGCTCCGCACCAGCATGTGCTGGTCATCCACCGGCAGCTCCCGGAAACACGGCACGTTCTTCACGAACTTCAGGGTCTTGACCAGGACCGCGGAAGCGGCTTTGCATGTGGTCTGAGGTGAGCGGAGAGACACCTTCCTCTTGGAGCCGCACGCACACGCGCGCATGGACAAGGCGAACCTCGGGGTCCTCGGCTGGTTCCCAAGTTGCGCAGACTGACTGTCATTCTTTAAAATGCTGTACAAGATGCTGTTCTGTCGCCTTTCGCTGCTGCAGTGGCAGCTGCTGTCAAAGTACGCCATCATCCTGGTGCTGCGGGGACTGTTACGTTTCGTTGCTGAAACCCTTATGAGCTTTACGCTTGGAGATGTCCATGCATGGCTGAGGTCTGTGTGTTACCATCCACCCAAATGCCAAATAGTTTAGAGTTTTAAAGAGCGCTGGACGCCTCCCACTGTCTCTCTCTGAAGCACACATAGGGGGCGCTATAGTCCCTGTAGTGATGTGTGGTTTTGCCACATCAGGTTTTGCCTACTGTATATGACTGGGTATCCAATGTCCCCACAAAATCCATAAAAGCGAAAATCACCAACATTGAGAGGACCAGCCAAACCGTAAACGCAAGTAATTGCCAAATCCTATAAAGCACAAATTGATACACAAATTTCAAAGGTCTCTAAATTATCAACATAATCGAAACTTTACTTTAAAACCTGTTGTACACAATCTACTACATTCCTTGTGTCATCTTACTGCTAGTTTAGGCTATACTTTTTTTAGAAGGTAAACTTGATAATAAATCACTTTTAGAAAATTCATGTTGAAATGTGAGTATTAAATATGATGCATCAGGCTTTAGTGAAACATTTTTGTACATATCTCATTGTATTGTGTTGTATATGTTTTGCCCCCACAATAAAAACTACAGAGTTTTGATCATAGAACTAATCATTTAAACACCTATCAGAATTTTATCTTACTTTTTGGCCATATAAATATCAGCAACTGCACCAATATATATACACACACACACACACATATATATATATATATATATATATATATATATAATTAACCCTCAGTCTATGGGACTAATTGTGAATTCACAGCTTAAAAAATAATTGACTTTATATTTGACATATATTTGGGAGTAAAATCATTTTCCAAAATTTGTTTTGTCAACAAGACTCTTCTTTTTCAGTACCCCACGCATCCCACACAAAAGTAGATGTTGACTTGTGCAGCCTGTCAGTATAGTAATGCCATCTTTCCTGACCTCTGGTTATGGATCACATCTTTTAAACTGGCATACAATAATGTACCCAAATGCCTGACTTCCATAGCAACCTATTCTTCATCACTGCCCTCGCCCTCATTGCTTCTATCTTCCTTGGTCCTCAACAACTTCTTTTATTACTACAACCTTATTTTCTGATGCACTCCTACTATCATCAATACCTTCTGAAATAAGTACAGATTTGTCTCTCCATCTTCCAAAAATGAACCTAAAACATACCAATTATACTGCCTGCCAATGCTGGTCAATAGTGCCAGCTACCGCAAATATGTATCCTATTTTAGGACTTTGTCAGTTATGCATGATGCTCAGATTTTTTGGTCTGTGAGTTACTCTTTTTATAAAAGTGCATTAAAAATGACAAAAAAAAAACTTTAGAAAACACATTTGGATGTACAATTATATTTTTTTATAACTTATAATGTACAATTATATTTTTTATAACTTATAATCTAGTCTAAAATGAGCTCAATATGGAGCATTGAGAGCATGTGACCTAACATGTGCTAATGCCTTCTTTACTACTTTGTTGCCAAAATGTGAAGCACATGGCTAATGAATTTAAATTTTACTGGTTGAAGGGGATGTCATTTGACATCACTAATATAACATTTTGTTGGTTGAACATTAATATTGTATTTTACATGCAATTTTCTTAGCGTCATTTATAAATGGCAATATCCCATACAGGGTTAATATATACACATATATATATATATATATATATATATACAGTATCTCACAGAAGTGAGTACACCCCTCACATTTTTGTAAATATTTTATTATATCTTTTCATGTGACAACACTGAAGAAATGACACTTTGCTACAATGTAAAGTAGTGAGTGTGCAGCTTGTATAACAGTGTAAATTTGCTGTCCCCTCAAAATAACTCAACACACAGCCATTAATGTCTAAACCGCTGGCCACAAAAGTGAGTACACCCCTAAGTGAAAATGTCCAAATTGGGCCCAATTAGCCATTTTCTCTCCCCGGTGTCATGTGACTCATTAGTATTACAAGGTCTCAGGTGTGAATGGGGAGCAGGTGTGGTGTGTTAAATTTGGTGTTATCGCTCTCACTCTCTCATACTGGTCACTGGAAGTTCAACATGGCACCTCATGGCAAAGAACTCTCTGAGGATCTGAAAAAAAGAATTGTTGCTCTACATAAAGATGGCGTAGGCCAGGGCTATTCAATTGGCGGCCCGCGGGCCCAATCCGGCCCGCCAATCATCTTCATCCAGCCCGAGGAAGAGTACACAGGTTGCACATTCGCCTTGAATTGTTCTTGCACTAATTAGTTTGTCCACAAGGTGGCAACACTGGCCCGGGCCAGCCAAAAAGAAAGACGTAATAACAACAATCTACCGGAGACCGTAGATGGCGAGATGGCAGCGTTGACAAGCGCTTATGTGAGGGAGTTATGAGATATCCACAATTATAATGTTAGTTTAACCCTTATAAAGGCTTTATTTCCTGTTTACACTACCGGTATTTGGGGTCAATATGACCCCAAAATTGAAAGAGTAATTGTAAAAAAATTATAAATTTTTAATCATACAAATAATATATCATTTTTTTTGTTAACTTCTCATCTATACATCAATGCTGTGTTTTTGGAGATATGAAGTACTTTTGTACCTGTTTACCACAAAAATTCTCAACTACATCATTAGCTTGCATGTGAAATATTAAATTATTATGAATAAATCTCTTCAATGATGATCTAAATTGAATTTAAATCGTTTCTGGATATTGATCTAGGTGTTAGGTATGCAATTCTGCCATCTGGTGGTTAGAAAAAAACTTGTAGAAGTCATAGTTTTTGAAAGAATAGTGTAATGACCATATATATCCAGCAGAGGCCCATAGAGAGCCATTCATTTTTCTGGAAGTGGTCAACTGCTCCTCTCACAACTTTTCTGATATATATTTTGTAAGTATATATTGAAACATTATAAAATACATTACAATACATATTTTTGCCAAAGTTTAGAATTTGTTTTTGTTGTTTGATGTATTTTGAAGAGCCGCTTTTGCAATAATGCCACATAAATGTGCAGAAATGCCACACAAGTTGTCACTAAAACGTGATTGCAGGTACATATTTATTTCAATCTAAAAAGTAAAATAAAAATCTTTTTTTTTTTTACATAAATGTAAATAAAACCAAAAAAAAAAAACCCTAAACTAAGCTAAAAAACAACAACTGCAATAAGCAGATATGAATGGTGGGTATGTGTGTAAGAGAGTGTGTGTGTGTTTGTGTGTGTGTGTGTGCGTGTGTGTACATATGTGAGTGAGTATGCTCGTTCCACATTGCATTTGTGCTCTAGTATCCGGCTTTAATTTTTTTGTGTGGACATTTTCAGATTTATGCAGAATTTATTGATTTTATTTGCCAATTTCTATAAAAAATGCTCTTTGTTACAGTCACACGTGTGTGTTTTGTGTGTGTGTGTGTGTGTGTGTGTGTGTGCGCGTGTGCATGTGAGTGAGTATGTCTTTTCTACATTGCATTTGTGATCTAGTACCAGGCCTTCATTTCTGTGTGAAAATTTTCAGACTTATGCTGGATTTATTATTATTTTTTGACAAATTAAAAAAAAATATACAGGTTTTTTCGCATTTCCCATTCATTTTCAATTGGGCTCATATTGACCCCAAAGACCTTATTAGGTAAAAAAAAATTACATACCTTCAGAACAACCGAATCAAGCCCATTTTTTTTTATGTGAATACAGATAGAAAATGTTGAAAAGTAACAAAATCTTATTCCACTGCTTGATATAAATCAAAGAACTAAAGAAAAAGAGAAATCACTTGACTGCTTTGCTTGCTGATTAACTTTTGTAGCTTGAATAAAGAATAAATCAATATAGTTTATGCATACAATTTATAGTTTATGTGAAAATTGTTTTAAGTTCACTTATAAAAAGTTATATTTTTCATTAAAAATAATATAACATTTAAATTATACTGTAATATTAAATGGCTATAATTAATGGCTAAAATTAAATGGAAAAAATGGATTTAATAGAGACAACAGTAACATTATTTGTATCAATGATACTTCTTCATTAAGAATAGGCTAGTAAAAAGATGCCATTAAACACATATTTAAAAGATACCATCTTTATGTTGTTTCTATATTAATTTGGAAGTTCAGTGTGAAAATATGACAACATAAATATATTAATATGCATTTAGTCACATTATTTGAATTAATTACAGAACAAATGTGAATTTGTTTTTGTTTTGTTTTTTTATTGAATGGCAGACAGCACTAACCTTTTATGTTACTGTTGGTAATATTAGTTAATTTTGCAGCTGAATATGCATTTTAATTTAATATCCAATTTTATAGGCCCCCCCAAAAAAAGATCGGGACAGCCCCCCACATCCTTGGCCCCCTTCAAATGTTCAATTCGATAATCCGGCCCTCAAATGAAGTTAATTGAATAGCCCTGGCGTAGGCTATAAGAAGATTACCAAGACCCTGAAACTGAGTTGCAGCACGGTGGCCAAGACCATACAGTGGTTTAACAGGACAGGTTCCACTCAGAACAGGACTCGCCATGGTCGACCAAAGAAGTTGAGTGCACGTGCTCAGCGTCATATCCAGAGGTTGTGTTTGGGAAATAGACGTATGAGTGCTGCCAGCATTGCTGCAGAGGTTGAAGGTGTGAGGGGTCAGCCTGTCAGTGTTCAGACCAGGGCTGTCGCTAATTGGGTGAAAGGTGGTGACGATTATATGGGCCCATGGCTGAGGGGGGCCCCCTGGTGATTTCAACCGAATGGCCGAGGCCAGCCTAAAATGACGCTAAGGACAGTTGATGGGCCACTGCTGCCCATCGTCACGAATGCCAACATGCCAACATGAATGCCAACATGTACTGTGACATGTACTGAAGCAGAGCATGATCCCCTCCCTTCGGAGACTGGGCCGCAGGGCAGTATTCCAACATGATAACGACCCCAAACACACCTCCAAGACGACCACTGCCTTACTAAAGAAGCTGAGGGTAAAGGTGATGGACTGGCCAAGCATGTCTCCAGACCTAAACCCTATTGAGCATCTGTGGGGCATCCTCAAGCAGAAGGTGGAGGAGCGCAAGGTCTCTAACATCCAACCAGCTCCGTGATGTCGTCATAGAGGAGTGGAAGAGGACTCCAGTGGCAACCTGTGAAGCTCGCGTGAACCCCAAGAGGGTTAAGGCAGTGCTGGAAAATAATGGTGACCACACAAAATATTGACACTTTGGGCCCAATTTAGACATTTTCACTTTTACTTTTACTTGTACTCACTTTTGTGGCCAGTGGTTTAGACATCAATGGCTGTGTGTTGAGTTGTTTTGAGGGGACAGCAAATTTACACTGTTATACAAGCTGTACACTCACTACTTTACATTGTAGCAAAGTGTAATTTCTTCAGTGTTGTCACATGAAAAGATATAATAAAATATTTACAAAAATGTGAGGGGAGTACTGTATAATTTTATATTATTTAATTATTTATAAAATGACAATTATTTCTGGAAACAGAAAGCTGCACCTACACACCTCAATCTGGTGAGATATGTTACAAAGCATTTGGAGCTAGAGAAAATCACATTCTCTTTGAAAAAGAAAGAAGAAAAATTTTGAAAATCTGGCAACCTTTCATAGATTACTTTAACGATATTAATTCTACTGGTCCCTAAGTTAAAGTAAATTATTAAGCCAAGAAGAGGAATAAATTAATAAACTGAGGTATCTGTTAACAACAACAACAAAAAAAGTCTGGATTACACTGACTTCTTGCACTAATACGACCATGACTGACCTGTTTCCAGACTGTATACCAAAGATTTGTATAGAATGCCAATGTTTTGCCTAAAGATATTTATTTATTAATTTCTGAGTACTATGACAGGTGACAGTAGGTGCTTCCTCCTTGTTTGGCATCTGCCCCGGTCTAGCCTTGTCTGGTTTGACAGTTTTACAGTAAGATGATGTGTGTGTGTGTGTGTGTGTGTGCAGGCCACTTTACTCCAAAGCGCTTGTGATAATTTATTATTTTTGTTTTGTTATTAAAGTCCAGGGTCACCTGTATTGTGCACTGTTTACCGGTTTTGTCTGAGGCAGACGGGGGTGTACTGATGTCATTGCTCTCCTGAAGAAGAATATAAAAGCATATTGATTTGCAGCCTGTATGGAAAGTCATATCAAGGCGCCACTCCTGATGCTGAATAGCCGAAGGACAAGTCTATGGTGGAAGTGATGAACGCATTAGAATATTGTGCAGTGAGAGACAACTCGCACAATTGATCCATTTGAAAAAAAGAAATGTTTTTTTACCATTTACATCAAGGCCAATGCCAAATAAACAGCCTTCACAGCCTTCTCTAACACCTGTCCCCCTCCCCCCAGTGAAGCAACACACTTATACTCACACACAATTTTGCATCCAACTCAGCATTTGTTCAAGGTCAACAGGTCTAAATGCCAGTTTGTGCAAATCTTCTTCACCTACCTGTCCTCATCTGTGAAACTGGGACTGCATCTTGGATGAAGGCTCTTAGTTATGCTCTGTTTAGTGAGTTTGAGGGCCAAAGCTCACGTCAACAACATCCTCAGTAACTGTAGGACCAACATCACAGTAGTTGGTCCAGATAACATAATCACAAGGCTAGTGTTTACATGTCGCTGTTTAATTTTAGAATTGTCAAGGATGAAATAATCAAGTAAAATAGCGTAGTACCTGACTGTGAATATAATGTCTGTTGTCTGAGAGTACAATGAATGCAATACAAACTTTTAAAGATTTTTCAAAATCATTCTTAATGGTCTTTTACTAGCTGGAATGTTTAATCTGTAAAATGTAATTTTATTCAAATTAAAATGCCTTATTATGCCTTATCTTGTTCGCTTTCGTCAACCATGAACTGAGAACATGAATTAAACTGAATTTCAGTGCCAGCTAAATGTTGATTCTTTGGTTGCTGTGCAAATCTTGCTCTCTCTGAGTTTAGTGTGAATATGAGCATGACTTTGAGACCATTGACCCTTAAAGTGGGCCTTTTTTAGCAAACACTGATCCAGCCAGCCTACACTCTAAGAAAAGTCAGTAAAAATGCAGCCCTGTGTACCATGTTAATATGAAGGATCTTTCCTCACTGATTTTTCTTTGGTATTTTGCCTGTATTTTGATTTATGTATTGCATTGGGTTGTGTTTTAGGGTTGGAAATGTCCATAAATTTAACAAAAAATATACTAATCATTTTCTAAATGGACATTATCTATTATCTTATAGTGTACTAGTATAATCATTACCTTCTTAATTAACAATGCCATATAATAATATCTTTCTTCACTATAGGTGAAAATTATTTAATTACAAATACACTGTAAAAAGTGATAAGTTGACTTAACTTGAAAAAATTGAGGAAACCTGTTGCCTTATAATTTTTAAGTAAATTCTAATTAAAAAAAAAATAAGTTAAGTGAATTGTCAAGTTCACTCTACTTTTTTTTATTTTTTTTATTTTTTATTATTATTTACTTAATAATTTTAAGGCAACGGGTTTCCTTAATTTTTTTAAGTTAAGTCAACTTATCACTTTTTACAGTGTAGTTATCTGACAAGATTTGTATTTTTTATTCTTTTCAGCCAAGAGGACAAATTGTAATATACCAAAACATATAAAACTTTAGGATTGTAATTAAAGTTGCAATTAAACTAAATAGTCTCCCATTGTGATGTATATAAGTTATTTTGACTAAAGATAATGAGGGCATATTAACTGAAATAATAATAAAAATGATGACGATGATGATGTGCATGGATAAATCATTTATAAGAAATACTGCAATATTCCATAAAAAAATAAGAATTGTCCAATTTGATTGCATGATTGCTTTACCAAATAAAATGAATAATTAATTTTAAAAAGTATTGGATAAAATACATATATATTTATTTGTTTAGCAGCGATGAGTCATTTTTGAATTCTGAACGCTAACACAGACTAGACACCATACATATATATGCTAGGCATTAACTTCAGTGGAGGAGAAGATTTTTTAAAGCAGAAGTTACCCTTGTTTCTCACACAAAGCTATTGCATGTCTTCAATGCGCAAGTGTTTCTTATTTATTTATTTTTGTGGTTTCAGAGACATGGTCACTATCAGCATCTGGAAAGAAATGTGTGAAGTCTGCAAGAATAGCAGTTTGAAACATCTTGAAGGTGAGCAAATAATAACTGAATTTTTCATTTCAGCTGTTTATTAAATGCATATGCTGTACACTTCAAATCAAAGACTGACCATCAAAAGTATCCTGCTTGTGTTTGAATTTTCGATTTTATCAAAAGTCAGAGTTACTGCATTTCCAATCATGTCTCCCTTCATTGCAAGGTCATGGTCATGCTGGATGATTTGTGTGTTTTCTCTCTCTCTCTCCCTCCATGTGCCCACATCTGTGCTTCTGCTTAAATAATTATTTTTTCTTTCTAGACTTCAGGCTAATTTCATGGACTGTTATCTGTGGATTATGATGTTAATAAACATTTGCGAATTTCAGATGTTAAAAGTTCATGTTTATCAGCTTTTTATTGATTGTTGCCTGTTTAACAGAACCTTTTATTAGTTCTATCATTCCTATAAATAAAAAGAAAAGGTATTCAGGAACTGTTTTGTTCACAGTTTCAGAACTTCATAACCACAACTGTGAGCCTTATTAAGAACATCAACAAAAATAAAAAGCTGCATTTGAATTACAATGTTTTTATTAAAAACACTGTTAGTCTCTAATGTCAATACAATGATTATTACGTGATTATTAATTTCAGAATTATGTAATATTATATTTATATTGCATAGGTATAGTATAGTATCATATATTTATAATAGTGTATTTGAATAATATTTTAATGCATGTGTTCTATTTATGTATTTTCACATGAATAATGTCAACATTATTTTTGGACTGCAAAAATGTTTTCAGTCTGCATAGAGTGCTAATGTTTACATAAACGTGTTTGTGGTAACTAAATCCATTCTCAGCCTAGATCAGCCTCCCTTTTACAGACATGCACAAACAGAACACAGGAACAGCCCACCAGGTTGTCATGACCCAATGAGAATAAGAAGTTGGCTCAACTTCGCACCAGCAACCTTGAAGAGTATGAAAAAAGGTCTTTCTTTATTTACCCTTCTTCTATCGTTTTTCCTCTGTTTGCAAGTTTGTAGTCTTTTCAATACTATAGCATTGCCTTGTACAGTTCTGATGAATAATTTTCATGTAATAATAAATGATACAACATTTAATAAAATGTAAAAAAAAAAAAAAAAAGGTGAAGTCTTGTGTCCTTTCACAGGCAATGAAAAGGAAAGAGGACCAAGTTTGTTTTTTTAACTTTTTTTGGGCAAATTGTTCTTCTTGCCTTGTTGTGTTATGAGAAGTTCTGTCTGTTACTATAGTAACTAACTCGAATTTCTCCCTGCCTGCCTCTATGACTTTACCCATAAAGTGATATGGCCTTGTGTCGAAGAGAGTTACAAATTGAATACTGCTTTTCTCAAGGGCTTCTGTCATTCTGTCTGTGGCTGTACGAGGAATGGAAGAGGAAATTCATTTGACGTGCTGCTGTTCATGTTCACCAATGTGCTTGTGTGTGTGTGTGTGTGCGTTTTTGTGACAAATGAGGACACAAATTTGTATAATGACAAGGGTATGACATAGGTATTACAAGGAGAAGGTGACTTTTCAGGACATTACCCTATGTCCCCACTTTTCAAAACGCTTATAAATCACACAGAATGGAGTGTATTGAAAATCTGAAATAGCAGAAAGTTTCCTGTAAGGGGTAGGTTTAGGTGTAGGATTGGTGTAGGGCAATAGCACATACAGTTTGTACAGTATAAAAACCATTACGCCTATGGGATGTCCACACTTTTCACAAAAACAAACATGTGTGTGTGTGACAAAAGCCCTCAAACAAACTAAATATTTTAGTTTGTTTCAAATAAACTACTTTAATTATGAGAAAGCTAGATAGAGAATGTTTCCCCCCCCCTGATCGTGTGTGAAATCTATGTATGAATGTTTTAACACAGAAATCATAGATTTATACAAAAATGTACTTCAAATTTAAAATATTGCTGACAAATGAGGTGCGAAACAAAACTCTCGGGTGAACGAGCAAGTGCGTGGCAAAAAGATTAACAAGAGAAAGGGAGTGAGGAATGACCTTATAGAGTGCTGCAGATGTGAAACTAAATTCACTTCCCTCAGTGTGTCCATATGTATGTATGTTTTGTTTTTTTGTCAATTCATGAGTAAAATAAGGTTTGTAGTAAACATAACTTGAAGACACTTGGGTGTTTTGTTGTACAGTGTAAACTGCACACATTAACAAATGTTCTTATGCAGTTTCATATTACAAACATACATTTTGTTTTTAAAAACAAACATAACTGCTTCAAAATTTGCATTTTAGTATGAGTGAGTGTAATTTATGCTATAGAGCATACCATATCTTCAATTTGTATTTACCATAGACCTTGTTCTAACAACCCCATTATAAATATTCATATGGAAATCTCAAGGGAACATATGTGACCATGGACCACAAAACCAGTCATAAGTAGCACGGTATATTTGTAGCAATAGCCAACAATATATGGGTCAAAATTATTGATTTTCCTTTTATGCCAAAAATCATTAGGATATTAAGTAAAGATTATGTTCAATGAAGATATTTTGTAAATTTCCTACCATAAATATGTAAAAACTGAATTTTTGATTAGTAATAAGAACTTAGTTTGGACAACTTTAAAGGCGATTTTCTCAAGATTTTGTTTTTCTTGCACCCTCAGATTCCAGATTTTCAAATAGTTGTATCTTGGCCAAATATTGTCCTATACATCAATAGAAAGCTCATTTATTTAGCTTTCAGATCATGTATCTCAACTTCAAAAAACCTGGTTTTGATGTAACAGCTGCAGCACTCTATAAGCTGCATCTCATTTCGGATGCTGCATCCTCCAGAGGTTGCATTTTTTTCTTATTTAAGAAAAGTAACCATAATAAAATTGAGTATTATTAATTGTGAGGTGTAAAATGCTATAATTTTTTTTATTATTATTATTATTTTTACTTTGCAATTTAACAGTTACTTTTCTTTTTTTTTTTTTTTTTTTTTGTTAACAACTTTTTATTAAATTTTCTTCTTGGGACAGTAGTAAAAAACAAAAAGCAACTGTGCACATTTAGAACCCACCTCAACCCATCCCACCCCCTGGTAAACTTTGAAAAAATAAAAATGAATAAATAAAAATAAAATAAATAAATAAAATAATAATAATAAAAATAAATTAATGAATATTAATAGATTAATAAATAATAAAATAATTTTTACAAAGATTTTAGAAAAGATGACACAACATTAAAAGCTGAATGCCATAAATTTACAGTTAACAATTACTTTTCTTAAATGAGACTGCCTCCGATGCCTATGTAGCCTTCAAATACGACCTCTGGAGGACACAGCCACTGAAATTAGATGCAGTTTATATGAACATGGGTTGAGCATGTTTTAGGCAAAACTAGCTGGGGACATGCTGCTTTGTTTATGCTGACAAAATTATTTGCGCATAAATACTCAAATTTTATAAGACGAATGTGAATGAAGTGCAATTGTTAAGTTTCCAAATGTTCATTTTTATCATGCAGATCTCTTGAATACTTCATTCTAACAAAATATTTTAGAATAATAATCATTATTTGAAACTAAATGCAATAATGCGAAACAGCATGGCTTAAATTTGCAAAGTTGCTTTGAATAAGCCACAATATTTCTTTGGGAAATCAAGACTTTGGGGTTGTTTGATCCACGTGCAAAACAGCATGTTTTGCAAAACTATACACTATCAGCACGATTACCTCATATCAACCAGCAAGTATTTTCCAGACGTTTCAGAGGGGTGAAAGTTTCGGCTTGTTTTGCAGCCAGAGAAACCAGTCACCTTGCAGTCATCAACTGGACCATGACTTCAACTCAAAATAGAGAAAGGTGAGATCATCTACAGCTGAAGCAGTTGTGCCATGCAACAGGACAATGACCCAAAGTACACAAGCAAATGAACTGAACTGCTGGAACAGAATTGAATGAAGGTTTTCAAGTGACCTTGTCAAAGTCCAAACCTCAAACCCATTGATATGTAGCATGGATGAGAGCCATCAAATATCAATGAATTTAAGCAATTTGTAAAGAAAGTGGGCCAAAACTCATCCAACACACTTAGAGAGCCTGATAATCTGATAAATCACTACATCGCGTTATTTTATTTTAAATGTATGATTTCAAAATTTTAATTTTGTGGCTTTTAGTTTATATGTGTTAAAACTTATCCTTCTAAAATCTTGTCGTGCCGCCTTTCCACTATATCTGACAAACGACAAGCGACAGACCGGAAGTCATTCATTTCCAAAACAAAATGTACTTTTAGCATATACATGCATTTAAAAGTTAAGTTGTTCTCTTACAGGAAAACAGACTACAAATATTGATGACTCATTCAGTGTTATGTGCTAAATTAATGACATAATGATGTATTTACTCATGCCTTATCTTTGGGTTGATAACTGAGTCTGGCTTAGATAGCAAAGCGTAAAGGCAAGAATTCAGAGAAGGTTACTAAAAAGGGACTGTATATGATGGTGCTTCTAACCACAACCAGGGTATTAACAGTAAACATGTGAAAATGAAGTGTATTTAAGGTTTGCAGGAATAATGAACACCCTTGCCAGTCTAGAAAGGGTATAAATTAAGTTGTCAGATATAGCATACATGGCCATTTCAAGGTCATAGTTTTACAAGATATTAAAATGTCAAATTCTGATATTGAAACACTCCTTCAACACAAGCCACAAGATTTGTCTGTATGCATCTTTTATGTACACAGTTTATATTCTTCTTTTTTTTACTGTTTGTATTACTCACGTGTATAGAAGCTCGTTTCCACCATGAGATAAATTAAAAAGGTAATTTGCGTAAATTCAGACTTTTTTCTCACAATTCAGTTTTTTTTCTTTTTTTTCTTGCAATTTTTGGGGGGGGGGGTGGCAGAATTGAGAGATATAAACTGCACAACTGCAAGAAAACAAAGTTAGAATTGTGAAACAAAAAGCTGCAATTATATTTTTTAATTTTTATGTAGGTCATTTTTCTGTGATGGAAACAAAAATCAGAATTGTGAGATGTAAATTCGGAATTGTGAGAAAAAAGTCAGAATTGTAGGGTGTCATGGGCATTTGTAGACGACAATGAGTGTCGGGACACAAGATTCAATCATTTCATCTCGTGTAGTGTGTCATAGTGGACGCCACAGCAGATGAGGAGGAGAAGAGTTGTTGACTAAAGTCGTTATTTTTGTTTTCAAAAAGTATTTTCGTAGCTTCGTAAAATTATGGTTGAACCCCTGATGTCACATGGACTATTTTACCGATGTCCTTGCTACGTTTCTGGACCTGGGAACATGACAGTTGTGTTGCTGTTTATAAAGGGTCAGAGATCTCTCGGATTGCATCAAAAATATCTTAATTTGTGTTCTGAAGATGATCGAAGGTCTTACAGATTTGGAACAACATGAGGGTGAGTGATTAATGACAGAATTTTTGTGTGAAATACCCCTTTAAATGAATATAATGAATGTATGAATATATCGACAAAACAAATGACCCCCAAACATAGTTTTTTGGGGCTAATCAACGTTAATTATTTAATAATAAATTAATCATTATAAAATAATTATTTCTGCCATAATTATTCTAAATCGCCCTTTTACAGAAAAAGTGTTTACGGAATAATGTTAAAGTGAGAAAAATATAGGTAATTCTGACCTCACACTCACAGTTTTGATTAGAATACATGGTCGCATAGAAGTTAAATTATTTTAACACCCTAATCTGAAGCTCAAATCAGATCCAAAATGAGGCATATGATCGGAACTCCACGCAGCTCCTGCACTACTTTCCATTGGAAATGAATGACTTCTGGTCTGTCGCTTGTTGGATATAGTGGAAAGGCGGCTTGACATGTTTCTTGTTCACGACACGGCCAGATTTTGGGAGGAAATCCCGTAATCTGACATGGGATATCCAAACCCCCCGAAAGGCACTTCGGAGTGAAAACAATCATGGCCGTCATATTGAAGGGTTGTTCCAAACCGAAGTGCTCAAAACTGACCACTTCAAAGGGCCCTTCAGAATGAAGGAATTCGAAGGGTTCAACTGATGGACACTTCGGACCCCCATGATCCTTTGAGCTGATTCTTTCCATGATGACGGTGCCTCCGTGTGGGCACGGGATGATGATGCAGAAGGGCACTTCAAGAAACAGTTATTTGGTCCCCTACACGCTTCAACCCCTCAAAGCTCTCACTCCAGAGGGTAAACCCTTTGAAGGTATTAGGACATAGGGATGAGCCCTTCCAAATGGAACGCAGAGAGTGTCCTACACTGTAAAAAAAAAAAAAGGTTTGCCAACTTAAAATTTTAAGGCAACCAGCTTCAGCAGATTTTTGAGTTTTCTCAACTTGTCGTTTTAAGTTTATACAACAAAAATTTGAGAATCTCCCACGAAAATAAGTTGAGCAAACTCAAAAATCTGCTGAAGCTGGTAAAAATAATTGTTTTAAGTTCGCTCAACTTTTATTTTTTTTACAGTGTAACCAACAAAAAAAATTGTGTAGTCTGAACTGGGCTTTAGTCACTCGATATTAAGTTCTTGTTTATACAACTGTTGTACACTGTAAAAAATGGCCGTGATTTTAACAGTAAAAAAAACTGTGAAAATGCTACAGTAAAAACCTGTTAAATGGTTAACGGTTGCATTTCAAATTTTGTTTGAATTTGATGTTTTTTCTTTGAAAAGTTTCTTTTCTTTGAAAGTATGTTTCTTCTTAGTTTTTTCTTATCAGTTATGTTTATTAGGGTTGTATGTTACATCTAATGTTGTTAAGTTAATGTTTATTGCATATTTCAGTTTAATGAGTCTCACCATGATGGGGTTTAGTGCTTGTGTGAATGACACTGTGCACCTTCTATATATGTTATTATTTAAAAGCTGCTTGTGATGGGCTTTGGTTCATCATGTGACTTTCTCATCACCACCTGCATTTGGTGGTTATCAGTGTATTTCTAAGGTACAAAACAGATTTTAATACTTTAATAGGTTGGTATATTAACATTATATCAGTTAATGAAATTACGGTATTTAACTGTAAATTTAAGTTAAAACCGTAAAACCTAAAATGTTGTTACTGTATTTTTTACGGTAGAATTCCGGCAACCACAGCTGCTGTTTTTTTACCGTAAATTTTACAGTGTATAAAATAATCTATGTACTGTTCTATACAGGTTCTTTTTCATGCCTCTCTCACTGCATGAGATACAACTTACCTCATTAATATGATAAAAACATAGAGCGTTGACCTCCGTCCGTTAACCTGTCATTATTCTCAGCAAATAAATAAACTGCAGCCCTTCACTTTGTTTGTGTTGGCTGGCCGTTCTGCGAGGTGCAGTTGCTGTGCAAAAAGAGCGTTATTCTACAGGGCAGTGACCGTCAAAACGACCAGTAGCACTTTGGTCGCCTCCTACTTTACAGACACCGATAAGAGGTCAGTGCTGTCAGTCACCGCGCTTCCGAACACGGCATGAGTAATGCGAGTAGAGGAGAGATAAGACGATCACAGGGATGTTCAGGGCAATATTTGATAGAGATTGACAGGGAACCTGGTGCACAGAACAAGTACGACAGCCATTGACAGCAAAAATCTCAAATAATTTAAATGTATTTATTTTTGAATATTTTAAAATGTATTATTATTTAAATTTATTGGATCAACGATGTATAAGAGTGTCCACAGTAAAGAAAAGGAAGAATAAATCTTGTTCATTTGAAAAGGAATGAAAAATAAACATTTAGTAGCCTACGTAAACTGTTATACAATTATAAGCTGTTATATCATTTTAAATAAAACTTTTATAAGTGACTACCAAGTGAAAAAAGACAAATTTTCAACATATTTTCTTCACACATATATTTTTAAGAATTTTTTTTAAATATATTTTTCAAAGTTATTTATTATTATTATTTTTTACAAATGTCAAAAGTTGTTCAAATATTAACAAGCAGTAAAGCAGTTTTGCTAAAATATTGATGCTGTCAAAGTACATAATAATCCCCCCCCCCCCCATGATATCACACTGAAACAAAACAAAACAAAAAACAGTGTAAGATAGGTTCACAGTACTAGGATTTACTCTGAAATAATTTTCATTCACAAATAATTAGAAAGAAATGACAAGCAACACATTCAATTAAACAGGATTTAAAAAAAACAGAAATACTGAAATAGAATTTTCTTGTAAAACATACTCCAATCATCTGCATTTATTTATTTACAGTGCAGGACAGCATCCTAACATTTTTTATGCATTTTAAAATTCACACACATATACATTTACAAAATTACATTTTAATGTAAATAACTGAATACATATAGGACAAAAAAAAGTGTCATTTTACCATGAACTGCACAGGCCTAACAATTTGTGAAATAACTGACATCAAAAATATCTTCCTCCTTTTGGAAGCTGACAAGCCTATTTATTTTGCTTTCCTATTTATGCTGATTTTCGTATCCTGTCATTCATGGTCCCACATCAGAACAGACCAGTGACCCAATTCCGGGTCGTGATTCACCAGTTGAGAGCCACTACTACTATATAGTGTAGTGTTATAAATGTTGCAGTGTGATAAAGATGAGAACAGGTTTACTTATAGTGTGATTGTTGGAAGTTTACTGCAACCCTGAGACATAGAAAATGTTTCTCTGAAAGCTAGGAGCTTGAAAGTTGCTCTGATATTTCTCTCAGTACTCTCTCTCTCTTTCTCATACACACACACGCACTTACGCACACACTGGTTTTCAGGGTCGTTCAGAAGCAGCAGTGTCTGCTGTTTCAGTCTAGCTCAAGGTCAGCACACAGGCATACAAACACAAGGTCGCTCTGTTCACAGAACATAAAGGAACAGATGCCAAACACACAGGTCCCTCCCTCAACCACTAACACACTTCGGCCGGCACCCACATGCCCACTGGCTTAACGACCTGGCCTGATGGCTTCCGTCCTTTAATGGACCATCAGGGTTAGCGCAGGGACCGCACGGGTTGAGTGATGTGTTGTGTTTGTATGTGAGTGTGTACACAAGAAGCAACTGTCAATTCAAAGTTGAGTAAATGGACCTTTTCTCCCTTTGCACAACCCGGAGGCCTCGTCGAGTGCGCATTGACTGCCCCTCTTCTGGCTTTTGTGTGCCTCTTTGAAAAAATGATTATTGGAGCCTTTTTCTGCTGCTCTAGGTCTCGGTATAAGGGATTGAAAGCTTGGCCTTGGCATTGTCTTTCTAACTGAAGATGCAACAATGGAAACATAATTCACTTGATGAACTGAAAGTAGAAAAACTTGCTTTACGTCACCTTCAGGCAAGGGCAAACGGTATTTAGACCAAAAAATTGAATATAATGCAACACTTGTGTGCTATACAAGTCTTCTGAAGCCATACATTCACTCAGTAATTTATGTAAATCTTTATAGAAATGCAACACCTATGGCACGTGTTAGACATGAATACTTAAACTTCAGTATATATTTAACCCTGTAAAACCTGATATGAAATAATAGTCAGAAAAATCAATTTTCTTTTTTTTTTTAATTGGAAGAGACTATTGAACTTTTCAAGAAAGTATGCCATTTGATGCAGTTGCTGGTATTTATATGGTCAAAAGTGAGATGAAATTCTGATCTGTTATATTATAATGTAAATCAATGAGATATTTAACTGTGTAGATAAAATGCATAGATATATCAGTCTTCACTCTATATCTCCCAATAATATATTTTAGTAAGATGATATTTAAATGATTATGATCAAATGCTTATGATCACTGTATAGTTTCTAATCATTGTTGGGGAAACATAATGTAATGCAATACAATACAATGAGGATTGTAATTATATTACATATAATTATTCCTCAAAGGCCTGAATACATTTTAACATGATTTTTCTAATACATATATATATGTGTGTGTGTGTGTGTGTACGTGTGTGTGTGTGTGTGTGTGTGGAGAGAGAGAGAGAGAGAGAGTAAACCTGAGTTGATTTAATCCAGTAAGTGGTCATCTTAAAAATGACTAACAATAAAGAATTATTCTTATGTTTACCTCATAAAAATCTGTGAACATTTCACAGCAAAAAGACAAATGTACAACCAACTAAAGTGGTGCTAAAAAATAGACAAGAATAGGTTTTCAATTTGCATGTCAAATTGCTTTTAAGCTTTTATAATGCTTTTTGGTTTGGTGCTTAATAGTCAACATGAACTAGGAAAAAGAGCTGTGTTAAGATTTTTCAAATGTCTTCTTTTACATTCTACAGAAAAAAATATACAGCATGTGGGTTTGGAATGGGTTTGGAGTTGTTGAGGATAATGACAGAATTTTCATTTTTTTCAGTGAATTAAATAGTTTGTATTTTAAATGTGTATTTGATTCTGATTCAAAAAATAAATTGTAATGAAAGATGAATATGCATAATTGTCTTATAAATTGTAAACACATATTCCTAAAAAAATATGTTCAGTTTCAATTTGTACGTACAAAAAATAAACAGAATGCTGCAATTAGTCATTTCATTTAGTGAATATCTAATACATAGTCACTTTTATAAAAAAAAAAAAAGAAAAAAAAAAGGGATACATTTTTGTCTGAGTACTGAATTATTAAAAGAAAAAATTAATGGGAATTAATTGAAATATTCACAAATATATATATATATTTTTTAAATGATGCCTCCATATGAAAACAGCATTCATAACAGAAAGGTCCTTTCTTTCTTCATATTTTCTGGCTCCAATCAACCCTAATTAGCAAATGCTAGACAACACACACAAACAAAACAAATCACCAAGGCCATGTGAATAATTCATTCTCATTTTCTCAGTGTAAAAAAAACAGTTTGTCTGAGCCATGTATTCATTTGAACGGTGAGCTTTTACTGGTCTCATGAAAATACGTATAAATGTTCCGCAAAAAAAAACAAAAAAAAAAAACGAAAATTCGTGGTATTGATACGATAAAAATGGACTTTGGCCAGTGTTCGAATTGTATCAAAGCTCTTGGGGGTCCCCCAAAACAGACCCTGTTAGATAGCCTATTCTTCATATTTTGTGTGGTCAGTTAAATTCTTATATTTAATCAATAAAGTCAATTACAATAATAAGACATTCGGGGCTGTTACCAAACAAATAAAATCATTATCAACAAAATTAATCTTTGCAATGCAGAAACACAGAAGCTGCATCTGAAGAGGCTTTTAGATGTATTTATTTACACAATATAATGCAGGACATGAATGCATTTAACCTGCAGTTACAAATGCAGAAATAATGTTTTGATATTTTAATCCTAAAACGTGCAATACTGATATTTGAAATTATTTTTAAAAAATGAAAAGGTACTTTAAATGTGAAATTAAAACCGCCAGTAGGTGGCAGCAAGTCACTGTTAATAAGTGAGTCATTGCGATTGAACCGAATCATTTAAACAGTTGATTCATTCAGGAACGAATCACCGTCATGTTGCTCAGAGACGCTGTGACTGTGTTTGGAACTATTTTTGTTGGCGAAATAGAGCAAAAATAGGCAATATGGTGTCTAAAACGTAAGTCTATTAATATTAACTTCTTGTTTATTGAACTGTTGTATAGGCTAAATCAATATCACATTTGTGATTTTTGCGGAACAAATGTCACTCTTCGTGTGATATTGATTAACTATATGAAATAATATAAATATATACATTTTCTGCCCCCATATCTTGAATTTTGGCAGCATTCTAAATGCATTTTATTAGACTGAATTATGCAGTGAAAGAACGCACTCTAAATGAGCACAGTCCAGTTAGTGTTTAAGCACTCATAACTCCTCTTATAATCTGTATGATAAATGAATCTCATACTTTTATGGTAGGAACATCTGCACTTTTGTTGCTTATGATGAGGGAATTCGCGAGTTTCAGTCTAAACAAAATTCAGCAATGACTAATCTGAACGCCTCTGATTGGCCACTGCATTCCTAAACTCAACAGAATGGTGTGTGATTGGTTATAATGAGCAACGCTATAAAAACGCATAAAAATAAAATATGATGTAACATGAGCTAATTTTAGTCTAAATTTAATACAGCAATCGAATCCTTTCATTTCATTTTTACTAGTTTCATGTTTCAAGTATTATAGTTTTATTGAAAAACCAGGGGACCCCCCAAGTATATTTCTTTTGGGTGTTATTAGCCCCCCCTCGATTAGGTCTCATAAGGCAACATTCGATTACAGTGCACGATACCACTATGACACCAGTTTGTTGTACATGTACCTTATGCATTAAATACGATGTGTAATTTATACATTAAATAATCTGTCACAGAGTATGAAATGAACACCCGCCAAACCCGTGTTAGCTCTGCACAGCGGCGCGCGACCTGTTCCAGGAGGAATGCCTTTGCCTAGACACGATTAATATTGATATTTTCACAATATTTATTGCAGAATAGACTACATTTGTTTACATTTTGCAGAACAAATGGAAGAAGATCCGTCAATGTGCATTTGTTTCGTTATGTTCAGTTGTTCGGTAGCGGTCATGTGAGGAGTTTTCACTCTTTTCCGTGTCAAAGGATATATATATATATATATATATATATATAAAATACATAATTGAACCTTGTGCGTCAATACAAATTTTTTTACACATAGTGGACAAGAACGTCCATGTCAAAAAAACTGTCATAAAAATTTGAAGCTTGGAAGCATAGACTTAAGTTTGGTCTCATTTTAAAGAAGACCAATGGCAGATTATTGTTGAAGTAAAAAAAAAGTTTAAAAAGTGAAACAAAACAAAAAAAAAAGTTACAGAGGTTTAAGTTTATGGAAATTATTTATGAACAATATTTATGAACAATATTTTATATAAAATATATTTTATGACACACTCTAAACCTGCTAGAAAATCAAAGCCATAAATCTAAACAATTTGCGTTCCAAATTTGAGGTTGATATCTCAAATATTTAGCTTTCAGTAAGATTTTGTTAATACAAATTTTCCCCATTAGATGCCAGCAAAACTTTGTGATTTGCAGTAGAGTTTTTCTCTCTCAAATATTACAAGAACACAAACACAATTTTTTTTTATGACACACATACAAACCACACTCTGACATCCGTACCAACACACCCACACAATTATAGCTGCATTATTTATCCAATTGGCTCTATAATATGCAGAAGCAGAAAACAGGATTAAAGCGATTTGCTTTATAGGCCAAACCTGAAAAAAATGGCACCATCTGATAAAAAATAGTAAACAATTTAATTTTGAAGCCTTTCCAACAGAATGAAAGCCTATTAACAAAAATTGCACCATTTTACAGTTAAATGGCACTGTGATTAAAAATAGCAGTTTTAATGGGTTTCAATGGGGACATTTTTGTCCTTAAAGTCCTGAGAAGAACTATTTTCTGTACCTAGTGCAAAATAGATTTATTAAAGGAAATGGGGCTGAAATAGTAAAATTCCAATAAAATTACACATCTGTGCCAAAATTTATGCAGCTGGCAATAACACAGGCAAAATGATAAAAAAAAAAAAACTGAAAAGGACAAAAATGTCCAAAAGGTCGCACAAAGGTTAATATACTTTAAAATTTAATTTAAATCAGTGATGCAAATCAGACTTTTCATCAGCTGTTACTCCAGTTTTCAGAGTCATATGATTCTTCAGAAATCATTCTAATATATTGATTTATTACCAGTGTTGGAAACAGTTTTGCTGCTTAATATTTTTTGGAACCTGTGCCATTTTGTTCAGGATTCTTTTATGAATAGAAAGCTAAAAAGAACAGCATTGATAATAATCAACATATTGGAATGATTTCTGAAGGATTATGTGACACTGAAGACTGGTGTAAAGGCTGATCAAAATTCTGATTTGCATCACTGATCTTTTGAACGGCAGTGTGTGTGTGTGTGTGTGTGTGTGTGTATATACATACATACATTACATAAATGTTATCTATATATCTAAATAAAATAGACTATAGGTATACAGTATATGATCCAAAGTAACTAGTAACTACTTGAGTACTTTTTTACTCTTACTCAAGTAACTATTCAGACTATTACTTTTACTTTTACTTGAGTAAATATTTCTATAAGTACTTTTACTTTTACTTGAGTACAGTTTTTGGGTACTCTACCCACCTCTACACTCTTAAAAATAAAGGTGCTTCAAATGGTTCTTCAAACGATGCCATAGAAGAACCATTCAGTCAAAGGTTCCTTAAAGAACCATCTCTTTCTTACCTTTTTGAAGAACCTTCTTTCACCACAAAGAACCTTTTGTCAAACAGAAAGGTTCTTCAGATGTTAAAGGTTCTTTATGGAACCATTTAGACAAAAAGGTTCTTCTATGGCATCGTGAAGCACCTTTATTTTTAAGAGTGTATGTTTATATTAGATCTGTGTATGAAGTGACAGCAGCGTAGTATACAGTACCTACTGCTGTCTATGACTCAAACAATAAAATAAAAACAGAAAATCACTGCTCTTGAATAAATCATTTCTGTAGCTCTAATAAGGAGACATTTAGTACTTGAATGCTGCTTTTAAATGCTGTAGCGTGCAGATAAACACGGTGGATTGTGTGCGGCTCACTTCAGGGCAGGGTCTCTGCTAATGCGCCAGTGTCCGTCAACAGTCGTGGGAGGGGCCTGTGCAAAGTGACATCACAATGTAAATATTCTGCAAACGGAGCTGGTGTATTTTTATCATTATAGGGTTGTTGTTTACACACACTGCCAACACACATTTATGTTCAAACAACATGTAAAAGTGAATTTTGTGCCCTTCAAGGAAAATGCAGTTTTCAGCAAATCAGCAAAAATACTATGGAAGTCGATAGGACCCAAAACTATTTTGTTTCCAACATATCTTCTTTTGTGTTCCACAGAAGGAAGAAAGACATACAGGAATGACATGAAGGTCAGCAAACAGTGACAGAATTTTCATTTTTGGGTGGACTGTCCTTTTAATCCATTCTGTATCCTCCCTGTCTTTCTGCTCCCTTGTTCTCAGGTATACTGTAGGTGAGCCAGGTTACCCACAGTTCATCTGGCTCTGTGCCTTTCAATCACCAAGCCGTCTCTGAGGGTGGAAAATCTGTCAGTGGGTGCCGCTCCGCCTGCCGGAGATTGATAGCTGTGACCTTAGCTGCTGCAACTCTGCCACCATGGTCCAACAATTTTACATATTAATTTATGTTCTGTAGGGTTGTAATTGAGAGAGGAGGAGGGAGCGGGCTATTTGCAGAGAGATGAATGCCCCTCTCTCTATGATTTATGACACTTTCATCACCTTTTGTAAGGCTTGTTTAAACAGGGCATGTATACGTTGCCTTCACAGGTGAGTAAAACAGGGTCATGTTTGCATAAAAGCCTAAATTATGGGTGGAGATATGCTGCCGGGGAGAGGAGAGAGGATAGGATTATGGGCGGAGAAATAATTAAATAGAATTTATATGATGTATGGAAACACTATGATTTGTTTTACCGGTGTATTTGTTAGGATGGCCAGTCAGTATAAATGAAATAATGTGTGAACTTTTGTATGAAATTTAGCATCAGCAATGGTTGATTTATTATAGATAAAAGGATAATTCTCAGACAGATGAGAACCATGCATGAACCATGTGATTGAATTATAACAGCAATTTTAAATTTTTTAAAACATTCATTATAACCAATTCAATATATTAAAGTGGGTTACACTTTATTTTTGATAGTCCGCTTTAGACATTATGCTAACTATAAGTAACTATGTTGACTAATTCTTATTGATTTGCAACTACATATTGTAGACTGTTTTGGATAGGGTTAGTATAGTTAAAGAAGACATATTATGCCCCTTTTTATAATATGTGATATAAATCTCAGGTGTTTCCAGAATGTTTCTGTGACGTTTCAGCTCAAAATACCCCACAGATCATTTATTATATCATTTTGAAAATTCATATTTTGAGTTAGAGTTAGGTTGTAATATGATAAATTCCCCTTTCTACGTCACGGGGGATCGAAATCTGAGCGGCTCGTTTTTTTCACAAGCTTACAGAAAAAGGCTTATGAAATACCCTGTTTTCTGGGTTGGTAGATGCACCGGGGACCCGATTATAGCTCTTAAACTGGGAAAAAGTCAGATGTTCATTTTACAGTATGTCACCTTTAAGTTGATGTGTAGTTGCAAAGTTACTCACAGTCGGAAAGGTAGAATGCTTGGACCATCAAAATAAAGTGTTAGCAGATTAATGCTAATGCTAAAACTCTAATGACTGCTAGTTATCTCCTTCACCAAAGTGCATGCAGGGACATTTTTTGGAGTTAGATCTAGATGTTTTTTTTACAGTGAGATCTGAATAATCCTTTGTCTCAAGGCCTCTCTATGTAGTGAAGGTCAAATCTAGGTAGCAGAGAGAGCCTTGAAGTCCTTATTGACTAAGAAAGTGTGTGCTTTGTTCTTGCACTTCTCAATGTCAGCTGGCAGGATAATCTACACTTCAGTTTCTTCTTCCTTTTTTCCTTCATTTTCTGCTGTGTCTTCTGCTGATGTAATTACAAATAAAAGTGTGCTCCAAGGCTGCTGCAGAAACACAGATGTAAACTGTAGAAACAGACAAACTGTCTTTACATTTTGTACTTGAAATGCTGCATTTGTCTAAAGATGTGAACCTGTATGTATTAATTTATTACTTTACTTAAAATGTATAATTTAAGAATTTATGTAAAAACAAGAAGATCATAAAATATTACTATTAGAATTTTCAGCAGCCGTAACTCCAGTCTTCAGTGTCACATGCCCCTTCAGAAATCATTTTAATATGTTCAAGAAACATCTTTTTTCTTATTATTATCAAAGCTGAAAAAAGCTGTGCTTCTTAATATATTTGTGGAAACCTGATTTATTTATATTACATTTTGTTAATCTCCGGATTCTTTGCAGAATGAAAAACAAAATGCAACTCTTTCTTAACATATAACTGGAGGAAGCTGCCCATTCACATTCATTTCAATGGCTGATCATGCATGATGAGACCAGGACTGTATATTAAGAAACTAAATATTAATTTCCATTTTAAAGAATCTGTTTCATGCGTCTCAGACTTGTCTTAGCCGACCGACGGAGCACAGGCCCAAACATGACATCTAAACATAGTCTCTCTCTTTTGTCTCAGCCTGCATCTCGGAAACACGAATCTGAGCTGTCAACTGTAATAAAACTCATTTGCTGAACTGAGGATATGAATAAGGATGGACAAGGTCAAGGCTGGCCACAGATGGAGCTTTGTAGCATACAGTAACATGATTAGTTGATATGATATTACATAGGCCTTTATTCAAAGGCTTTTTTTCTATATTCATATTCTCCCTCTTTCACGCTCTCATAAAAATGAAGGCATGGAAATAAATACAGCGAGAGTTTTGATTAAATTCTCCTTGAAAAAAGTGTTTCTATACACGCAGCCTTGAATATACTTATACCCCTTTAGGACAAACGCATTGTAGACAGACCCGGCAAACACAGAAAATTGACAGTTTAAGGGAAAAACCTTTTAATGAGTGTGTTTTTCCTTTCAGGCGTGTCAAAGGCTCTATTTGACAGAGGAGAGAAAGAAAACACGGCTGCAATGAGAAGAATGAAAAAGGTGTCCTTCGGTCTGATTTGAGGTCTTCAGTCCTTGCTCTCCTCACCTTTGCGTTAATATCATCTTGTGTCTTGCAAATTACTTTATGCACCTATAAAAGACACTTGTTTTTTTTTCGCCAGATATGGTCTATTGGGTCACGTTGAAGGCTCAGACATTTCCGCTCTGATTTATTTTCTCAGTAGCCTTCTTTCCTTCATGCTGCTGGTCTTTGTGGTCTCACTGGTTTGCCAATGAAGTCCAAAGGAAATTGTAAGTATCCCCTTGGGAGCTTACAGAAAACCTTAGCAACCACATAGACAACCTTGGCAACCACTCACAACTACAGCATCAAAAGCTGCGTTTATTCAGTGTCGTAATGGAAGATGGAAGAGCAAGATGTGAAAAAAACAACAACAAAAAAAAAAAAAACAGGGAATTGAAATGGCAACCAAGCTAATGAGTCGTCCTCTGCTGCCATCTACTGGTTATAATGGTAATTTCATGTAATTTTCATTCTAAAAGTCTTTGTTTTCCAACACATTTTTAGGAATGAAAAGTGAATTTCACTGCACAATTGAACAGTTGAAGAATAATAAAGCTTTAAAATATCAGTGTTTAAAAATTGTGTTCATGACTATAAAGGTAAGTTATCGATTATCGAGAATAGGGCCTACCATTATGATGTCCTTTACTAGATAGCCTAAACAGTTAAGATAGTGTTTAGTTGTCAGCATTTAAAATTTGTCTAGGTACTCTCCTGGGATCGGCATATAAGCGTATATGTTGTTAAATGTTGTTAAATAACATGAAACTGTATGTTAATGGTGCTATCATTATTTACGGTGATTGCAACTATTTTGTATCTCAGTCTCTGACAAGAATGAGGCAGGAGAGGTGAGGGTCTCAAGAGTCTCTACCTATAAAACAACAATAAATGACATTTCACCAGTGGTTTACAAGCAGGCGAGTTCCATTCTAAACACATCCTTGGATCTTCTCATTACACTTTTGCTGGAGTCATTATTTCAAACTTTTCTTCAAGATAAATAAATCCTTTCACCTTTCTTAATATGCGGAGACAGGTCAGCAAGGCAGAGGCCCTTCATGTGAATGCCATTTCTTTATGATCACTTGTTCAATTATTTTTCTGCCATCATTTGATTTAATGAGGGCCACATGAGAAGTTAAAAGTGACAAACTGGTCTTGGATGTAGACTAATTAGATCATGGCAGAGCGTGTGCGTGTTCGGATCAGAACTCTTTCAAGGCCTCAATGCAAATGATTAGAAGGGGCACTTTGTATCCCGAGTCCTTGGGCCAAACAAACAAATCCCTTATGGATCGAATCTGGCATCCTCAATCCCTTTTTAATGATCTGCCATATTTTTCTGCCATCCTTGATGTGCGAATTCTAATCAATAACATATTTTCATTAATATGTATTAAACATGCCCTGTTTTACTTTGTTCATACAGTTCGAACATTTTATTAAAAACAATAAACCATAATATAGAATACATATACAAATACACATATCTGACACACTTTTATAGTGCATTTGAAATTCAGCTGTAAACATATATACATAGTGCAACTAATAAAATCATATTCTCCATACGGTATAAAATTGTACCATTTTAAACCTGGATTAAACATTTATTATTATACCATAAAGTGACATTTCAGAAAAATTGTGTGCATACTCATGTGCATTTTAATTCATTTTGAAGTGGGAGGAGAAAGAAACCTTCAGCTTCACTTAAAATTGAATTTTTGTTTAGTAAAAAAGCATTTCCCAAAAGCATTGTTAGCTAACTATGATCATTAATTCCATTGAACTCTATTGGTAATGACGGAACTTGCAACCACAGTTGCACTTGGGAAATGCACCCCAGATCTGACAAGCTCAACCCTACAGTAAAATGCAACAAAGAGTCGCATGGTCAAACAAAACCTTGTAAACACATACATGCTTCATTACAATTGCAGTGCCTTATCGCTGCCCTCTGGTGGAAATTAAAGCAACAGCATTTGCCTTTTAAAGCTTCCTTAAATTTAGAATAATGCGTCTAAAAAAAACAAGCATGTAATTTCTCCTTAATAAATACAATTCAGGCAGTGATATATTAACATAAGTTAATATATTCAACATGCAAGTCCTTTTTAAAAGTCTTTTTGACACAGAAGAGGGTCACTTGTCCCATCATGCTCGTGTGGATGTCTTGAACTGCAGGAAGGTCCAGAACCTTGTAGGATGGAGGATTAGGCTCCTGGCTGTCATTTGTGGTTTACTGATGACTCTGTGATCCTGTTTGGATGGCATCTGGTATTCAGATATCCATCCTTCCCCATCCATGTCCTCCATGGACACAGATCTGCCTGATGAGATTTCCACCAGACATATGGGATGCTTGGTTGTCTGAAGATGCTCATCACATCCCATGCTCCACAGAGTAGATTCACAAAACATCTAAGGAAAGAAAAAAAAAGAAGTTAGTTTCAATGCTGTATGTGCAAGGTATGTACTCTTTTAACCACTAGGTGGCAATGTGTTGCAAGCAAATAGTTGTTTCTTTGAAACTAAACCGATCTCTAGGTGGCGCTCGGCGGCTGAGAACCTAAAACAAACATTGATCTGTATTAAAATGTCAAAAAGTACAGTCGTTCAGATCTATTAATTTAAGCAACTGGCAAACGAAACAGCCGCACAGGCTTCTTTATAAAAATGAGTAAAATGAGTTTTAAAAGTCCTTATCAAGATATCGCTGACTACAATGATTGGGCCAACAGCGCAGAGAATAGTAACAAGTCACACGTGACATCGCCTTGCTTATTTAAAAAAAAAAATGCATTTTAATAGACACTGAATTGAAAACAAACCATGAAAAATTAAGTTTGTTCAGTTTTAGACGTCAATTATAAAAAGCAGCTTATAGCCAGTAATAACAGCTTATCTTCAAACACCTGTTTCAGGGCCATGATGGAAAATGTATTATAGAATCTATGTTTGTTTTTGTTGTTGTTATTTATTTATTTTTACCAGAAATAGACTATCGTAAGCGATTGATTTAAGACTATCGCGAGCTAACCTATGCTAACAAAAATGCCAAGTAGGTGGCTCTCTAAAAATAATAATTTTGCCTAATTTCCACTGACCTACTTTAAGAACTTTGCATTTGGTAGTGGACGCCTTCGCTATTTGCATAAAAAGGAAAAGAACAGAAGCCTGAAAAAACAACCACATCTTACCTTGATTTCGTCGTCTTGATTTCGCCTCGTTTGTCTGTCAGTCAATGTTTACCTGCCGTTAGCACACGCAGCTTTTAAACGGTTTTACTGCACCTGTACGTAGATTCCCAACACAATTAACCGTAAAAAGGTGAAATAGAAAGTCCAAAGGTCTTCTGTAAACTCTTAAACGTGCCTCCTTCTCAAGGATATGCCTTAACATGCTCCAGTGCAATGACTGACAGACTCAAGCACTAGCAGCGGCTTTTATTACCGTTTGCATTCGAGGAGTTTCCACGGAAGTTTCCCTGAACTTCCAAATATTTCAGATTGTTCTTCTATTATCCTCTTCATTTCCAAAATGAAAAAAAAAAAAAAAAATTAATAATCACTTAAACATTTGCAATAATATTTTTTTCTGACATAACATGTTAAGAATGTTAAGTACTGTGTAGGCCTATATGAATAAACAGTGACAATATGTCATGACAGATATTGGCTACAAAGACATTTCAGGTAAACATGGTAGACTACAACTAAAACAAAATATGATATTATTTCTTCCAAAAGAAAAAAAGACCAGTGACCAATCAATGGGTTATAAGTACAACAAAATTGTTGCAATTAATAAATAAATATATAAATAAAAAATAAATAAAATAAATCAATGATGTTTGGAATGAAGAGGCTGAAGACAATTCAAATGTCCAAACATAGTAGATAGATAGTAATGTGGTATGTTCCCTCATATCAAAATATGTTACTCCAGTTACATGACAAATATCACAAAGACATTGGTACTAAATAGGTATTAAATAAATTGCTCTCATATAGTCTGAACTGTTTTGTTGCACTCTTTTAGGACTGGTTATGCACTGTACTTTCCATCACAAAGAACATATTCTATTGGTGGTGGATAAAGTGAAAAAGAAAGTATTTTAAACACAACAACACTCACTGTAATAAGGTTAAGGCAGGTCATGAATTCTCTCCAAAAAAAAAAAGCATCAAAAGATTGACTAAAATTTTAATTCATGCTCTGTCTATTTAACAGGTTTAATGGGTTAGAGTATCCAAGAGAAGATATATTGCACATGAAGTTTGCATATTTGCAAACTTTTAACATTAAAATGCATCCCTGTTCCCCTCGAGTGGGCAATGAGGTCTTTATGATTGGATGTGTGTGTGCATGCATTAATTTATGTAAAAGACTCAGAGTATGGTTGAGTGGGAGTGTCTGTGTATGTAGATGGGTCTGGATGAGACTACATAATCTACACACCACAATTTAAAGGGCATCTTCTGCTCAGCGTGGATAATATACAGAGTACAACTTTAGGATTACAACAGCTGGTTTGGAGAAATGGTATGTGCAAAACTTTGTGTGTGTAGGTGTTTATATACCTACATATAATATTTTTGATTTTACTTTATTGAAAAAAAAATCATTAAACATTTAAATGTAAATGTAAAATGTAAATGCTTTCTCTAGTATACAACAATGGGTTTCAGCACTTTCCAACTAACATTGTTTTTCTCGCAGTACGGCTTTATTAATACGTGTCTGAAGTCACTGGTCATTGAAAGGTTTGGAGAAGAGACATGGGAAAAATTGAGGTGTGCGTATAACACATGTAACGTTTAAAGAAATCATGGATGGTTTTGTGGTTTGTTTCAACTAAATAAAATCTTTCTCAGATTAATGGCTGGGGTCCAGGAGACATTTATGACCTATGAAATCTACGACGATGTCATCACTCTTCGTTTAGTGCAAGAGGCTTGTAAAATGCTGGGTGAGTATCATTTTGTACTTTGTACAGTGAGGAAAAAAAATTATTTGATCCCCTGATTTTGTACATTTTGCCCACTGACAAAGAAATGATCAGTCTATGATTTTAATGGTAGGTTTATTTGAACAGTGAGAGACAGAATAGCAACAATAAATCCATAAAAAACGCATTTCAAAAAAGTTATAAATTGATTTACATTTTAATGAGTGAAATAAGTATTTGACCCCTTTGCAAAACATTTGACCCCTTTAGTACTTGGTGGCAAAACCCTTGTTGGCAATCACAGAGGTCAGACATTTCTTGTAGTTGGTCACTAGGTTTGCACACATCTCAGGAGGGATTTTGTCCTCTTTGCAGATCCTCTCCAAGTCATTAAGGTTTCAAAGCTGACGTTTGGCAACTCGAACCTTCAGCTCCCTCCACAGATTTTCTATGGGATTAAGGTCTGGAGACTGGCGGCCACTCCAGGACCTTAATGTGCTGCTTCTTGAGCCACTCCTTTGTTGCCTTGGCCGTGTGTTTTGGGTCATTGTCATGCTGGAATACCCATCCACGACCCATTTTCAATGCCCTGGCTGGCTTCAATGCCCTGGCCCTGACGATACATGGCCCCGTCCATCGTCCTTTTGATGCGGTGCAGTTGTCCTGTCCCCTTAGCAGAAAAACACCCCCTAAGCATGATGTCTCCACCTCCATGTTTGATGGTGGGGATGGTGTTTTGGGGGTCATAGGCAGCATTCCTCGTCCTCCAAACACGGTGAGTTGAGTTGATGCCAATGAGCTTGATTTTGGTCTCATCTGACCACAACACTTTCACCCAGTTCTCCTCTGAATCATTGAATAATCGCACAAACTGTTGTCACCTTCTCACCGAGCTGCTTGGCGTTGGTCTTGTAGCCCATTCCAGCCTTGTGTAGGTCTACAATCTTGTCCCTGACATCCTTGGACAGGTCGTTGGTCTTGGCCATGGTGGAGAGTTTGGAATCTGATTGATTGATTGCTTCTGTGGACAGGTGTCTTTTATACAGGTAACAAACTGAGATTAGGAGCTCTCCCTTTAAGAGAGCGCTCCTAATCTCAGCTCTTTACCTGTATAAAAGACACCTGGGAGCCAGAAATCTTGCTTATTGATAGGGGATCAAATACTTATTTCACTCATTAAAATACAAATCAACTTTTTTGAAATGCGTTTTTTCTGGATTTATTAATTTTTTGTTGTTGTTGTTATTCTGTCTCTCACTGTTCAAATAAACCTACCATTAAAATTATAGACTGATCATTTCTTTGTCAGTGGGCAAACGTACAAAATCAGCAGGGGATCAAATAATTTTTTTCCCACTGTAGTACAAATCACAGGATGCCAATGGCATTTTTAGATCTGAATGTATTTATTTGCCCTTGAGTTTATGTCTGTTTGCATGTGTACTTCCTTTAGTGGTTGGTTAGGAACTTTGTTTAATTCATCAGAATGTTTCACTTCTTTAAAAGGCCTATTTTTGTTAGAATCCACTTTTGAATGTCTGTCATTGTATGAAACATTGAGAAAAAAAAAACAATTAGAGTAGACTATGAAAGCCTCAAAGTTATCTCGTATTCACAATGTCCTTGGGGAGTGCTAACACAAAGTATCTGAGAGAGTGCTAACAATGTCCCTGCTGAGAACAGTCCACTGGGCATCACAACTGTTGATGTTCTAACCTGTCCTCCAGTCTGTCCCTGAGAGTGAGTAGACAAGGATAGGTGTGAATCTCTGAGTGGGTCACGCACCTGAACTCCACTCAGCTGGTCTCAAAACAACCTGGAGACAAGTAAAATTGGAAAGAGAAATTGAATTGCAGTCTTAATGGAATAGTTTGCTGAAAAAGTACTCACCGTCAGGTCATCCAAAATGTAGATGAGTTTGTTTCTTCATTCGAACAGATTTGGAAAAATGTAGCATGATATCACTTGCTCACCGATGGATCCTCTGCTGTGAATGGGTGCCGTCAGAGTCCAAACAGCTGATAAAAACATCACAATAATCCACAAGTAATCCACACGAGTCCAGTCCATCAATGAACTCATTGTGAAGCTAAAAGTACGATTTATAATAAACAAATCCATCAGACATTTTTAACTTCAAATTATTGCTTCTTACTAAAATACTTGTCCTTTATCCATAATATTGCATTCTCCAGTTCAAAAGTTGTCTTGTCTGAATCAGGAGAGAAATATGCACAGATCAAGTGACGTTTACAAGTGAAAACAGTTCTAAACAAATGTGTTGGTGGTTTTGGTTTTGGATGTGAAAACACAATGGGACTTTTTCACTGGAGGAAGCTTTATTACACGTTATGAACTCCTGTTTTGGTCAGAAGCAATGGTTCTTAGTTAAAACGACTTAATGGATTTATTTCTTACAAACACGCAACATGTCACTTCCCAAAATGTTAAGTGATCTGCTGTATTTATTGTGATGTTTTTATCAGCTGTTTTATCAGGATGCCCATTCTGACGGCACCCATTCACTGCAGAGGATCCACTGATAAACCGCAAGTGATGTAAAGCTTGTAATGTGATGCATTGCTCCAAATCGACATCTTGCATTGCCTGAGCCAATGCTACTCCTTTAATGTAATTTTTTTCTGCTTTGAAACTTATATGTTCTTCTATATGTCTTCTAGATGTCTCCTCCGAGGTGGTTTTGAAGCTTTTTGGAGAGTACTTTTTCAGCTTTTGTAAGATGTCCGGATATGACACTATGCTGCGTACACTTGGTGGAAACCTGGTGGAATTCATTGAAAATCTTGATGCTCTACACAGTTATTTGGCATTATCATATGAGGTCAGACTACTTTTAATGCTCCTCAAAATGTCACATTGTCTCTTTGTAATCCTAAAGACATCTATCAAGCAAATGTTTACATAGAAAAACAATGAAAATGCAGTGCTGTGGAACACGAAATGTGGATTGATTCTTACATGATAAAATCATCGCATACAGTGGTGTTATATTAAAAATGAATCCTAGTCCAAGTGTAGGAAACACTTTTGATTTTATACTTTCTACTGATTTTACAATGGCATTTGGCTTAGTGTTGGCTTAGTTTTTTGTTTGCAGAGTACATATAAAATATGGAACTATGAACTTTATTGTGGTTTGTAACATGACACACCTTTTTTTAGGCAATGAATGCTCCGTCCTTTCGTGTGGAGCGGATGGATGATGGCCGAATTCTCCTTCACTATTACTCAGATAGGAAAGGATTGTATCACATCGTGCCAGGTGAAAGTTACAACGTAATCACAACATCATAACATTTCAAAACATACATAAAATTTCCAAAATATTTTGCTAATACAAATGCAAAAGTATATACACTGTGTAATATACATTTGACATACATTTTAAATTTAAGGTCACATACATTTGAAATTTACTTTCAGTCTGAAAACACACTTTACAACATATATTTACAACACATATTTTAGCTCAATGCTCTATTTGCTGTATACATTTGCACATTTAGCAATTACTTTTTTTGTCTTCATAACTGACGGTCAGGTATTATCGAGGCTGTGGCAAAGGATTTCTTTGACAGTGAGGTTATGATGACCATTCTAAACCAGTCAGAAGAGGATGAGCGCACTGGAAAGAAGGAACATGTGGTTTTCCACATGGTACAGAAGGAAAAGCTGACCAAAAGAAAGGCCCAACCAAGACAGAAAGGCAGCAATGAGGAAATACAGGCTGAGAAAGAGGTGTGTAAGTCCTCACTGGCAGGAAGACATTGCAGAGCATAAGGAACTGTCATGTGTTTCTGTAAATTGTATTGAAGTTTATGATGTTTTTTTTTTTTTTAAGTGGTCTGTTTCAAAGTGTCTCTTGTATTTTAGTTGCTTTGGCACCATCATGTATATCACAGTAAAGACATATCACAATTTCAATGAGTCTTACCTGTGCAAAGATCAGACGCTTCAATCACTTTCATTTTGTATCAGAGACTTCCTGAATGTTTAAGTAGGTCTAGACTCTCAACTGTCTGCAGTCTTTGTATTTTTTAAATTATACCTAACGTGTGAGAAAGTTTGTAACCATGACAACTGCTATATCAACAGGACAAGGAGGAGACAATGAAGAGGCTGAAGGCCAGGTATGCCAGCCTGCAGCTGTGTCCAAGGAAACGATCTCCATGGGAGATTGTGAGGAGCATTGTCAAGTTGGGCCAAGGTTTGACAAATATTCATAGCTGCTGTTTTTGCCTTTGACTTTGCCACTACATAGCAGTTAATTATTTACAAGAAATTATGTAGATGTGTTTGATATTCATATATATATATATATATATATATATATACACACACACACACACACACACACACACACATACAGAGATGGGTAGTAACTGATTACATGTAATCTAGATTACGTTATCAGATTACAAAAATTAAGTACTTGTAATATTACATTTTAAAATGCTCATAATCAGATTACAGTTACTTTTTTATGGATCACAAATTTACATATTATTCACACAATGGCAGTAAATTATTTATTGATAATTTATTGATTCTCCCTAATTCTTTTTTTCTCTCTTTTAAAAATGCTACTGCGTATCATACCATTCAGCTTTGATTATATTCACAAAGACAGACAGAAAGAAATATTTCAAGGAATATATTTCTTTCTCTTTGCTTTTTTATATCAATATGGTATGTTTAATGGTAAGTTTAAAACCAAGTTTGATAAAAATTAAAAAAAAAATCTAAATCTAAACTGTAGTCAAAATAAAATACCGAAAATTAGTAACCATGTTAGTAATTAATGTTTTTACCATGTAGTCTGTAATCATAATGGACTACAATTTGTAACTAATCTACCCAGCTATGTGTGTATATATACATATATATATAACCACACTGTAACATAAAATGTACCTATTTTGCCATATTATTCAAAAATGGTTTTGATGTCTTAATTTAGGCAATCTGCGACAATCATTCACTCCCAGCTACCCAAAAAGACTTTGGATTGAAGAACAAGCCTTCTGTAATGCTTTTCCCTTTCACATTGTTTTTGATCAAGATGTAAGTAACTATAACTATGTATTTCTTTTCATTAACAGATGTCAAATATTAAAGTACATCAAAACACAGTCATTTTGAACCTTTTTAACAAGTTCATGTCTTTTTAGCTGGTGGTGAAGCAAACAGGTGTCAACATTCAGAAGTTTGTTCCCGGACTGCAGACCGCAGGCATCCGTCTGGATGAGTACTTTACCATTGTTCACCCAGAAGTCATCTTCAATATCAAGAGCATCAAGAAGTTCATCAACAGCCAATTTGTGCTAAAAACCAGGAGGGAAATGTTACAGGAGATCCATCAAAACCAGTCCACACTCAAGCTGAGAGGTAGAGATTTATTACATTTGATATTAGTGCCATTTTGTGATTATCTGCATGGGTGCATTCTGGTTTAATCAAGTTGATTCCAAAATGTTTTATAATTTCTTGTGTAATATAAGCCTTCGTGTAATTTCAGTAATTTTGTGTATATCTGTTTCACATAATTTAGTATATCGCATATCATTTGATGATTAATCTGTGTGTGTGTGTGTGTGTGTGTGTTTTAGGACAGATGATGTGGATGGAGTCACTCAACTGCATGATCTATCTGTGCTCTCCTAAGCTACGAAGCCTCCAGGAACTGGAGGAGAGGGGTCTCCATCTGGCTGACATCGCCCAGCACGACACCACACGAGATCTGATCCTGCTCAACCAGCAGAGGTTGGCGGAGATCGAGCTCTCCAATCAGCTAGAAAGGAAGAAGGAGGAGTTGAGAATCCTCTCACGCAACTTAGAGATCGAAAAGCAGAAATCAGAAAAGCTTCTTTATGCCATGCTGCCGACACACGTTGCCAACCAGCTTAAAGAGGGCAGAAGAGTAGAAGCAGGTGATGAAACCAGAGGAACTCCCAACAGAATATTATTATACTTGTCATTATTCATGCTTTACATGTATCACACTCTTTCTGTTACTCTTTCAGGTGAGTTCAAAGTGTGCACCATTCTTTTTAGTGATGTGGTCACATTCACTAACATCTGCGCAGCCTGTGAACCTATTCAAATAGTCAACATGCTCAACGCCATGTACTCCAGATTTGATCGACTTACAAACATCCACAATGTCTATAAGGTGTGTAGGATGGTGCTATCTATCTATCTATCTATCTATCTATCTATCTATCTATCTATCTATCTGTCTATCTGTCTGTCTGTCTGTCTGTCTGTCTGTCTGTCTGTCTGTCTGTCTGTCTGTCTGTCTGTCTGTCTATTAAATAAAAAACTATATATAATTTATTATATGAATGTAATATATAAGTATATACAGAGCTGGGTAGTAACTGATTACATGTATCTGGATTACATAATCAGATTCCAAAAATCATAATTAGAGTATATTGCATTTGATTTTATAATGCTCATACTCAGAATAGTACTTTTTATGGATGATATGATTGCATATTATTCACACAATGGCAATAAATCATTCATAATTTATTGATTGACCCCTGATTCTTCTTTTTTAAATTTTACTCTCTAAATATCCTACTCTGTCATACCATTTAGCTTTCATTATATTCACAATATAAAATGGTCATGTAAATGTCATGTAAATAAATTTTACAAACCATGCTTTTAAATTTGGGTGAAAAATCTAACTCTTTTGACATGAGATATCTACTTGAAATATCTCTGAGGAAGTTAATATTTCAATAATTTAACACAACATTTACAGTTCAATGGCGCTAAATGATAGCATTGAATTCAGGTAAACAAATTAAATATTTCTATTGTTAGCGTTCAGATGTTTAAATAATTTATTTTACATTTTATGATTTGATTTAATTATTAGCTTTTTATCAACTCACAAGCCCACTGCAGTTCTTGAATTAAGCCCAGTTTGGGAAATCCTGGTTTAATGAATTTTATAATTTTGATATAAAAAAATTGAATATATTTTCTTTCTCTTTGCTTTTTTATATCAGTATGGTATGTTTAATTGTAAGTTTAAAACAAATTAGATAGGAAATAGTAATCTAAAAGTAATCTAAAAAGTAGTCTGAATACATTACCTAAAATGAATAACCTAGATTATGTTACAATTTTCATTATGTAATCTGTATAATTGCATTATGTAATCTCCAATAAGTAATGAACTACAATTTGTAAGTAACATATATTTCAATTTCAATTTCAATTTATTTATAAAACACTTTAAAACAACCTTAGTTTACCAAAGTGCTGTACGCAGTTACATTGACCCAATCACACAATAAAATAAACGGTAACACTTTACAATACGGTGACACTAATATGCATTAATTCATGCTTAACAAATGCACAGATAATCATGAGTTAATGTGTAATTCATGAAGAACTAAACCATTTATTAACAATTACTGCATCAGCAACAAATTAACATTCTAAATGATTCATAGAGTAAGTAATCAATAAAATGTTATCAGTTAAATGCGTCATAATATATTAACTACCTAATAACTTATTTTATTAACTAATGAAGTAAATTCATATGTTAATTACCACATTGGGTCGAAGCCATGCCTTTAAACTTCCAGTTGTCTGCTTTAATTAATCATTAGCTAATGATTTGCATGGGTATCATTATGTTATGACTTTACTTGCTGAGGCACTCGACTAACTAACTAATTCAAAATCTATAACCACAATGACATATTACTTAACAATTAGTTAATAGTCATGTGCCTCAACTCTAGCTGGATTGTGTACAATAATCAACTCAGAAAGATATGGAGGAGCAAGATTGTTTAGAGCTTTAAGCACAAATAACAGAATTTTGAATTGAATACGATAGTAAATTGGTAGCCAGTGCAATGAACGTAAGATAGGCGTGATGTGATTCCTTCTACGACATCCTGTGAGCAAACGAGCAGCCGCATTTTGGACCAGCTGCAGACAGTGAATAGATGAGACAGGCAGCCCTTAATATAGCGAGTTACAATAGTCGAGTCGCAAGGAAATGAAAGCATGAATTACGATCTCAAAACTCTTCCTGTTTAGGAAAGGTTTAACTTTTGCTAATCTTCGCAGATGGTAAAAGCTGGCACTCACAATAGAATTAATTTGTTTGTTTAGCTTTAGATCGCTGTCCAGTATGATGCCCAAATCCTCGACCTCAGAAGAGCAATACGGGGAAAGAGGGCCCAGATCAGCAGTGCTCAGATCAGTTTTATCATTTGGCCTAAACAGAATAATTTGAGTTTTATCCTCATTCAAATGCAAAAAATTATTGGTAAGCCATGCTTTCAATTCTTGGAGACAGGCAGTTAGTTGGTATAAAGCAGACTTGTCATTGCGCTTAAATGGTATGTAACGCTGGGTATCATATGGGTATCATATATATATATATATATATATATATATATATAGTGCCCTCCATAAGTATTGGAACAGTAAAGACAAAATTGCTCTGTTTGCTGTGGAGTCAAGAAATCTGTAAATATGATTAAAAGATGAATATGAGACAAAACTTCAGAATGTCACATTTTATTATTTGGTGTTTCAACACATAAATGTTTTACCAGCTAAGAGGATCAGCACTTAAAGTGATTCATCCCCTTATCTGATGTGAGCATAAGTATTAACAGTTGGTCTCACAGGTCTTTCTAAGTGATCAGCTGTGTCCTGTTGCATGAACTGTTCAGATATTAAAAGCAGGGAATGTGTCATATCAGTTATATCCATTGCTTCTGCATTCTGAGTCTAGCATTCGATGATGATACACACAAACCAGGATGAAGACGAGGGAGCTGACTTTAAGAGAAAAGCAAGCAATTTGGATGCTAAAAGAAAAGAGGAAGTCAATTAGAGCTATAGCAAAAACAAAGGGCATGGAGAAATCAAGAGTTTGGAAACCACCAGCAACCAACAACGACCTGATTGGCTGAGAAAAACAACAGTAGTTGATGACAGACAAATCATAAAAGCTGTGAAAATGAACCCTAAAAGAAGTGTCTGTAAAATCACCAACAACTTCCAGAAAGCTGGGGCGATGCTCTGACAATCTACTGTCCTCAGGAGACTTTGACACAGAATTACAGATGCTACACAGCAAGATACAAACCTCTGACCAGCTCCAAAAATAGAAAGGCAAGATTAGAGTTTGCAAAAGCCAGTAGAGTTTTATGGACAGATGAGTCAAAAATTAACCTTTATCTAAGTGATGGGAAAGCAAAAGTGTGGAGAATAAAAATTGAACTGCAATGATCCCAAGCATACAGCCTCATCTGTAAAGCAAGGTGGAGGTGGTGTCATGGCATATAGGCATGCATGGCTTTCTCTGGAACAGGCCCTCTCAACTTTACTGATGAAAATGTATGATGACAGTAGCAGAATGAATTTGGAAGGATACAAATCAATCTTGGCTTCTAATATTCAAGAAAATGCCACCAGACTCATCAGAAAGCACTTCATATTGCATCAGGACAATGACCCGAAACACTGCCAGTTCAGTCAAGGAGTTTATCAGGGCAAAAAAATGGAAAGTCTTAGATGGCCCAAGTCAGTCTCCAGATTTAAATAAGATTGAACATGAATTTCACCAGCTGAAGAGGAGACTAAAGGCAGAAACTCCCCAAAACAAGCAACAGTTGGAATTGGCTGCATTAACCCTTTAGGCGCCAGGGATTTTTGGAAAAATGCTGGATTTTGACATCAAGATTTCAAAAGCTTGTGGCTTGAAAGAAAATGTTGAGCATGACCGAAAGTTTATGTGGGGTGTAAATATACTAATCTAATTAGCAAATTATGACGTCATCAGGGGGTAACCATCTTGAATTTCATAATATTCAGGAAATAGTAGATATTGAATTGATGTTTGAACTTATTTGCATGTTTTTTTTTTTTGTCTTTTTATCCTCATTCCAAATTATCAGAAAAGAGGAAACCTACAATACAATACCTACAAAAATTAGTACAAGTTCTAAATTATTACCATATTACTATACTATATAGTAGTAAAACACACGTGAACAGTAGCCTACTTTTTGATCAGTTCATCAGTAATATTCAGGAAGTAATAGATGTTGAATGGATGTTTGAACTAATTTGAACTTTTTTTTTTTTTGTCTTTTTATCCTCATTCCAAATGATCAGAAAAGGCTGGAAAAAGCATTTTAAAGGATGAAACCATGAGTCTGGTGATGTCTATGGTTCGCAGACTCACTGCTGTGACTGCACGCAAGGGATCTGCAACTAAATAATAGCTTTTCATCTTTTACATTTGCCTTAAGTTCAGCTGTCCCAATTATGCTCACATCAAATAGTGGGATGAACTCTAAAAGTGCTGTTTTATTTGGTAAAACATGTGTGTTAAAACAGCTAATAATAAAATGTGACATTATGTAGTTTTGTCTTATATTCATCTTTTAATCATATTTGCAAATGTCTTGACTCCACAGCCAAGAGATCAATTTTGTCTTTACTGTTCTAATACTTATGGAGGGCTCTGTATAGATATATATATCAGAATAAGAATCAGAATGAGCTTTATTGCCAGGTATGTTTACACATACGAGGAATTTGTTTTCGTGACAGAAGCTTCCACAGTGCAACAGAATGACAGTGACAGAACAAAACACAGATAATAAAAAGAAGAATTAAAAAATAGAACAAGTAAATAAGGAATAACAATATACAAATTGACAATTGTATGTACAGGTATATTATGTGCAAATTGAAATGTAGACTAAGTATGTGTGTTAGATAAATAAGTGTATAAGTGTATAAATAGTGTGTGTTCCACAATTATTGTCAAGTGTTCATGAGATGGATTGCCTGAGGGAAGAAACTGTTCCTGTGCTGGCCGTTCTGGTGCTCAGAGCTCTGTAGCGTCGACCAGATGGCAGCAGTTCAAAGAGGGAGTGTGCTGGATGTGAGGGGTCCAGAGTGATTTTGCCAGCCCTTTTGCTCACTCTGGATAAGTACACTTCTTGGAGAGTGGGGATGGTTGTACCAATGATTCGCTCTGCAGTCCGGACTACCCTCTGTAGTCTTCAGGTCAGATTTGGTAGCTGAGCTGAACCAGACAGTTATTGAAGTGCAGAGGACGGATTCAATGATGGCAGAGTAGAACTGTTTCAGAAGCTCCTGTGGCTGGTTGAACTTCCTCAGCTGCCAAAGGAAGTACAACCTCTGCTGGGCCTTTTTAACAATGGAGTCTATGTGAGTGTCCCACTTCAGGTCCTGAGAGATGATGGTGGTGCCCAGGAACCTGAATGACTCCACTGCAGCCACAGTGCTGTTCATGATGGTGAGTGGGGGGAGTGCAGGGGGTGCAAGTCCATGATCATCTCCAGTGTTTTAAGCGTGTTGAGCTCCAGGTTGTTAAGACTGCACCAGACAGCCAGCTCCTTAATCTCCTGTGTGTAAGCAGACTCGTGTGGTGTCATCTGCAAACTTCAGGAGCTTGACAGAGGGGTCTTTAGATGTGCAGTCGTAGGTGTAGAGGGAGAATAGCAGTGGGGAGAGAACGCAGCCCTGAGGAGCTCCAGTGCTGATTATGCGGGTGCTGGATGTGTATTTTCCCAGCCTCACTAGCTGCTGTCTGTCTGTCAGGAAGCTGCGATCCACTGACAAATGGAGGTGGGCACAGAGAGCTGAGTTAGTTTGGGCATGAGGAGGTTTGGAATGATAGTGTTAAAGGCTGAGCTGAAGTCCACAAACAGGATCCTCACATAAGTCCCTGGACTGTCTAGATGTTGCAGAACATAATGCAGTCCCATGTTGACTGCATCAGCCACAGGCCTGTTTGCTCTACTGAAGAGGATCCAGCAAGGGTCCAGTAATGTCCTTCAGGTGGGCCAGCACCAGTTTTTCAAAAGACTTCATGACCACAGACTTTAGAGCCACAGGCCTGTGGTCATTTAGTCCTGTAATTTTGGATTTCTTTGGGATGGGGATGATGGTGGAGCGTTTAATTTGATCTGTTGAAGATCTGTGTGAAGATGGGGGCCTGCTGGTCAGCACAGGATTTCAGACAGACTGGTGTAACACAATCTGGGCTTGGTGCTTTTTTCCTTTTCTGATTCCGGAAGACCTGGCGCACCTCGTCTTCGCTATATATATATATATACACTGTATATACAAACTCAATTCCAAAAAAGTTGGGACACTGTACAAATTGTGAATAAAACCAGAATGCAATGATGTGGAAGTTTCAAATTTCAATATTTTATTCAGAATACAACATAGATGACATATCAAATGTTTAAACTGAGAAAATGTATCATTTTAAGGGAAAAATAAGTTGATTTTAAATTTCATGGCATCAACACATCTCAAAAAAGTTGGGACAAGGCCATGTTTACCACTGTGTGGCATTCCCTCTTCTTTTTATAACAGTCTGCAAACGTCTGGGGACTGAGGAGACAAGTTGCTCAAGTTTAGGAATAGGAATGTTGTCCCATTCTTGTCTAATACAGGCTTCTAGTTGCTCGACTGTCTTAGGTCTTCTTTGCCGCATCTTCCTCTTTATGATGCGCCAATTGTTTTCTATGGGTGAAAGATCTGGACTGCAGGCTGGCCATTTCAGTACCCGGATCCTTCTTCTACGCAACCATGATGTTGTAATTGATGCAGTATGTGGTCTGGCATTGTCATGTTGGAAAATGCAAGGTCTTCCCTGAAAGAGACGACGTCTGCATGGGAGCATATGTTGTTCTAGAACTTGGATATACCTTTCAGCATTGATGGTGCCTTTCCAGATGTGTAAGCTGCCCATGTCACATGCACTCATGCAACCCCATACCATCAGAGATGCAGGCTTCTGAACTGAGCGCTGATAACAACTTGGGTTGTCCTTGTCCTCTTTAGTCTGGATGACATGGCGTCCCAGTTTTCCAAAAAGAACTTCAAATTTTGATTCGTCTGACCACAGAACAGTTTTCCACTTTGCCATAGTCCATTTTAAATGAGCCTTGGCCCAGAGAAACCGCCTGCGCTTCTGGATCATGTTTAGATATGGCTTCTTTTTTGACCTATAGAGTTTTAGCTGGCAACGGCGAATGGCACGGTGGATTGTGTTCACCGACAATGTTTTCTGGAAGTATTCCTGAGCCCATGTTGTGATTTCCATTACAGTAGCATTCCTGTATGTGATGCAGTGCCGTCTAAGGGCCCGAAGATCACGGGCATCCAGTATGGTTTTCCGGCCTTGACCCTTACGCATAGAGATTGTTCCAGATTCTCTGAATCTTTGGATGATATTATGCACTGTAGATGATGATAACTTCAAACTCTTTGCAATTTTTCTCTGAGAAACTCCTTTCTGATATTGCTCCACTATTTTTCGCTACAGCATTGGGGGAATTGGTGATCCTCTTCCCATCTTGACTTCTGAGAGAGACTGCCACTCTGAGAGGTTCTTTTTATACCCAATCATGTTGCTAATTGACCTAATAAGTTGCAAATTGGTCCTCCAGCTGTTCCTTATATGTACATTTAACTTTTCCGGCCTCTTATTGCTACCTGTCCCAACTTTTTTGGAATGTGTAGCTCTCATGAAATCCAAAATGAGCCAATATTTGGCATGACATTTCAAAATGTCTCACTTTCAACATTTGATATGTTATCTATATTCTATTGTGAATAAAATATAAGTTTATGAGATTTGTAAATTATTGCATTCCTTTTTTATTCACAATTTGTACAGTGTCCCAACTTTTTTGGAATCGGGTTTGTATATATATATATATATATATATATATATATATATATATATATGTATGTATGTGTATGTGTACATGTATATATAATCATAAAATGGAAAATTATGAGGAAAACCTGAAACTTTTCAATGAATCCTGAAATGAAATTCTCTCACAACAGGTAGAGACTATAGGTGATGCTTACATGGTGGTTGGTGGTGTACCCATTCCTACAGACACTCATGCGGAGCGGGTGGCAAACTTTGCCCTTGGTATGAGAATTGCTGGCAGAGAAGTAACCAGCCCTATCACAGGAGAGCCCATACAGGTATGTGCGTGTTTAAACAGTTGGCTCTATGTAAATATAAACTCTGTGTACTCTTTTATCATATGATTTGCCAAATGAATGGTTTATTGTCAATCTAGATAAGAGTAGGCCTGCACACCGGTTCAGTTTTGGCTGGTGTTGTAGGTGAGAAGATGCCACGCTATTGCTTGTTTGGAGACACGGTCAATACAGCCTCTCGGATGGAGAGCCATGGAGTTCCTGATCATATACACCTGAGCCCCTTCACATACAGGTGAACACCAGTTTTCAAATGGTTTTGTCACATGGCCTAAATATACATTTATTATAGTTGAAAAGATTTCTATTTCACATAAATAATGTTCTTTAGAAAATTTTATTCATTAAAGAATCCTAAAAATGTACACTCTAAAAATGCTGGGTTAAATACAACCCAGTGCTGGGTAAATATTGGACAGAACACATGCTGGGTTGTTTTCAACCAACAGTTGGTTTAAATGTTTAACCCAACCTTCTGGGCAGTAACCCAACCGCTTGGTCTGAACAACCCAATCGCTGGGTTCGTCCATATTTTACCCAGCATTATTTTAGAGTGTATGGTTTTTATATGTATGATTTCTTAATGATTGATAATAATAAGAAATGTTTCTTAGGCATCATATCAGCATATTAGAATGATTTCTGAAGAATCATGTGACACTGAAGACTGCAGTAATGATGCTGAAAATACAGATTTGCCATCACAGGAATAAATTCTATTAAATTATGATAGAAAATATATAGTTTAAATTGTAATTATAGTTCACAGTATTACTGTATTTTCGATCAATTAAATGCAGCCTAGGTGAGCATAAGAGACTTGTGGGGTCTTGGTAAGTTCTGTGGGTGAAGTCACTGAAATACTTGAGCTAAATACAGTTCTAAGAAAAGCACTAAACTGAAGTCATCACTTCCTGTCCACAGTGTGTTAAAGGACAAAGGAATGTTTGAGATCGCAGAGAGGGGTGAGATCGAGGTGAAAGGCAAAGGACTGATGCAAACATACTTCCTGCTGAAGAACCTCCAAAAGAGTGATGAACAGATCATGGGTTTGGTCGATGGAGAGACCTGCATGTACCAGGAAGCCCCGGAGGATGTGATGGATGTCCAAAACGGTGAGAAAACTCTTTCTGCTTAGTAACAGCTTTGTTTTGCCTTTTATGCTCACCAAGCCTGCATTTATTTGATAAAAAAGAAAAATACAGAAAAGAATACAGTAGTATTGTGTCTTCTATTTTAAAATATTTTGAAATGTAATTTATTTCTGTGATTTGAGCAGCTATTACACCAGTCTTAGTGTCACACAATCTTTCAGAAATCATACTAATATGACGATTTGGTGCTCAAGAAACATTTTATATTAGTATCAATGTTATCATCAGTTGTGTTGCCTAATATTTAGTCACGTGATTTTGTTGAAACTATCATTTGCACAGAAGTAAGTCCTGAAGACACAGACGGTGGGCAGAAAGAGGAAGAGAAAAAGGAGGAAGAAATTGACAACCAGAAAAATCACACATCATTACCATCTCTCTGTCCAGGCAAAATCTCCCCCAGTCATTTAATTCAGTTCGATGTAACGCCAGCGTACGAAAGCCCCACTGATTTCAAACATCTACACAATGGTCTTCATTCAGACAGCATGTGTACCAAGTTCTGCTCGATACTTTAGTCCAACATCACCGAATTAAACCCAATTTTAAGAAGATTGAATTTCAAGCCTGCCATTCAAAGGGCCAGTAACACAAATCAACAGCCGTAATCTAAAACTCGCAATACCACGTGCTCTGTGCAGTGTATAATGACTGTTTTTCCCAGCTCTCCAAGAAACAGTGGGGGATTTCTACTTTGTGGACACAGATTTGTCATCTGGGAAAGGCAAGTCTCTACACCGATTCCCAGTGCTCCTCGGGCAGCACGGCTTCATTTGCACCTACTGGTTGCCCGCTGGTGATGGCCGGCAGTAGAACCACCCTCGGAGAAAGCTAATCTCCCTCTAGAGAAATTAATCACTTATTATGAACTGTTTTCATGTGGAAATCAGATGGCAAACACAGATGACCAGAGGTAGATAAACATATGGTACGATCAAATTCTATCTGTTAGGTAACAGGGGAACTAATTATTCACTGTGCCCAACAACACGCAATCTGTTTTTCTCTCAAATAAAAATATGACTGCATGAAAATTTTATATTGTTCTATTAATTCTCCCTTTACCTTTACCTTTACCACATGATTACAGTGGATATCTATTTTTTTTTTTAAGTTTAACTAATACTTACAAAAACTACTAGATCACACTTTAGTGATTAAACAACTTTCTGGAGTAAAAGTTACATATGAAAATAATTATGTAAATGTGTTTTGCATCATAAATGAGTAAACAACACTGATTTCCCAATGAGTAAAAAAAAAAGTCAAGTCATCATGGACTGCATGAAAGTATTTCATTTGTATTATTAATTCTCTCTTTGCCTGTGTTTGATAAAACATGATTACAGAGATTAAATATTTAAAAAAAAAACACCCTCATACTTATGAAACCCACTTAGATTTTTGGAGATAAAAGAAATAATTATCTTACTATAGCTTTTTAATCATTTTTTCCAAACATTACAATAATTAAAGGATCAAATTCCTCCATGCGAAGAATTCATTAAGGCAAAAACAATTTTGGGGGAAAATTCTAGTGACATACAAAAATAAATAAATGTATTCTGCAGCATAAACTAATAAACAACATTGCATGCCGAGTGAATAAAAAAACCAAACTGTCAAAGTTAATGTCAGCACATATGCACAACCCCTTGGCACAGCAACAAAAACCTTTTCATCAAGGTTCCCATTTAACAAAGGCAACTGCACAACACGTTAGAAATCCAGTACAAACATCTTCAACTCTTCACTGAAGGGATACGCAATAATCATTTATGACAAAAAAGGAAAAACATCTTAGCATCAAGGCAAACAAATATCTTAAAATACCTGGAAGAGTATAAACATTCAAATCAGACTACTGTTTTCTTCATAATCTGTTTCTATAAAGTGCCACCGAATTCTTCTTCATCAGGAAATACAACAATACTTTGTAAAATCCATCTACTGTATATAACGCTGCAATCTTTGACTGCATAGCAGTACGAGTTTTCCTTATATTCCCCCATCTCATAAGCCATCTCGCGTGGTTCAGAGGGAAAGGTCAGATTCCGGAGTGTCAGTTTCCGACAGGAACTTTGTGCTCGTTCCAACCTCTTCTGGGATACTTGGAGTGGAGTCACCGTTAATGTTGGCTCTGTGGAACATCAGGCCTGTGAAAAACACAAGAGGCACAGGGATCACTTTTTTATGCCGGACTCCATTATTAGGGCCACAACAGTATTAGTTCCTTCAAGATTCAGTAACTGCAAACTAAAGGTTTAGGTGACTCAGGAATTGAATTTGATCTGTGTGTGGGAACAGCGTCAGATACTAATGTATGTGTGTGTGTGAGACTTACGCTCCGTCTCCTCGGCCCCTCTGTCGCTGTGAGCTTCTGTATCGGAGCATGTCCGCGTCCGCCTCTGGGAGGACTTCTGCAATGCCATGCTCTCTTTTGGCAAGCTCGACCTTGAAGGAAAACAGCACCTGTATTTATAGGCACTCATAAAATAATAGCATAAGCTGTCTGGACCAAAAACAAGAAGTCAGTGTGTTGTGTAAACATTTTGTACCTTTCATAATTGTAGGTGCCAGGATGGCTGATTGAGCGCTTCATCTATACAATAAGCAAAAAAAAAAAAAAAACGAGAGAGAAAATTTTAAGGTGATGTACCAAAATTACTAAAACTAAAATGAAAACTGAAAATATAAAAATAAAAGCTTATTCAAAATATTGATAAATACTATAATAGTATTTTATATAAATAATACTAAAATAACATATCATACATTTTACTAGTAAGTAAGTGAGCAAAGAATATGTCCAAGTCATATTTCTCAACAAAATCATAAAATAACTAACAATACATTATAGTACATTAAGAAAAAAACGGTGAGATATTTTCCTCCAGTTCTCATTACCGTGATGTAAAAAATATTGTCATTACAATAATGTGAACAATATGTGAGATAATCAGAATTTGGGGTGAAAATGTACTTAATTATTTGATTTATTAATTTAATTGTCATGAAAATAATGCACAATGTAAAAAGTCAAAAACAAGCTACATATCCTATATCCTAAATGTAATTTTTTCCCAATGATTTTGGGGTCAAACATAGATAATAATAATAATAATAATAATAGAAAATTGCATGTGATTTATGCGTGTGTCTTTACCCGAGACATTTGGACGGGAGAGGGGGACACAGGGGACATTATGGAATCAGACGGACTGGATTGCAGCATATCAGTCTTAAACTTGGAATTAGCAATTTTCATACATTCTTCCAGTGTTTTGATGAAGGTTTCACAGGTGGCACTCAGTAATGAGGACGCCTCGTTCCTCGTCTGGGAAAAACAGCAGAAAATAAGACGATTTGGTTTAAAAGAGTTGATTTCTATGATGATAACCATATAATATCACACCCACCCAACTGCAATAATTGCAATGATTACTGTGGTTTGAATGAAAAACAGCTAACCTCAGTGCTGGCCACTGTTGACTCTCCTTCCTGTTCCACTGACTCCTGAATAGTGTGCACTTGCTGCATTAGTAAGTCACAGTACAGTCGCAGCTCTGACATCTTGGTTTTTAGGGATTCTGTGGTTTCTGTTAACTCTGCAAAAACCCATTAGTAGAGGAAATGCAACTGTTAATGGGCCTTGATATTGCTTAGCAGTCAAGATTACTGATGCACAACTAGGAAACATGAATACAGTATGTGAAAGCCTTTTGTCTCTTACTATATATATATATAGCATTCATATTACTACATCTAGGTACATACATATTATTGTCTTTATCAGCATATCATTCTATTCTAAAATACGTAATAATACAATATTAAATACATTTAAGGGGATAGTTCACCCAAAAATTTTGCCATTAATTACTCACCCTCATGTCGTTCCAAACCCATAAGACCTTTGTTCAAATTAAGATATTTTTGATGAAATCCGAGAGCTTTCTGACCCTGCATAGACAGTAACACAACTGACAATTTCAAGTCCCAGAAAGGTAGTAGGACATCATTAAAATAGTCAGTGGTTCAATCTTAATTTTATTAAGATACTTTTTGTGCACAAAGAAAACTAAAATAATGACTTTATTCAAGAATTTCTTCTCCATGTCAGAATTCAACGTGCATTCATGACAGTACCACAACACATACGTGTGCATTCCTTTATGTTCCTCTAGTTCTGTCAGAACGCTGGCATGTCAAAGAAGAAGAATTGTTGAATTAAGTCTTTATTTTTGTTTTCTTTGCACACAAAATTCCTGAAGCTTCGTAACATTACGGTTGAACCACTGATCACATGGACTACCTTTCTGGGCCTTGAACGTGTCAGTAGCATTGCTGTAAGGAGGTAAGGGTAAGAAAGCTCTCGGACTTCATAAAAAAATAAAAATAAAAATAAAAATCGTGTTCCGAAGATGAACAAAGGTCTTACGAGTTTGAAACAACTTGAGGGTGAATAAATAATGACAGAAGTTTCATTTTGGGCTGAACTAACCCTTTAAATCTTTTTTTTTTTTTTTTTACATTTGATTAAATGATTTTTTTTTTTACTTGTGTACATACATACATATAGAAAATATCAAGATAAATAACAGACATTATTGTATATATAGATATTATTTTCTATTTTAATAATAATAACAATAATAATAATAATAATACATAAATAAAAATGTGTATTATTTTGTTAGTAATGATTGTTGTTAACAATATTAATAATATTACTAACAATTTATTTTTGTTATTATTTAAACCTTGTTCTATTTATTACTATAATTAAAATAATAAAAATATAATAATTGTTGTTGTTGTTACTATTAAGGAATAAATAACATTCCAAATAAAACTTTTTAAAATAAGCTTTTAAAAAATTACAACTAATAATTATAACTAGTGCTGTCAAACGATTAATTACATCCAAAATAAAAGTTTTTGTTCACGTAATATGTATGTGCACTGTGTATATCTATTATGTATATATAAATACGCACACTTAAAGTATATATTTTGAAAATATTTACATGTATATACATTTTTATATAAATATATTTAATATAATGGACATAAAATATTTTTCTTAGATATATACATCATACATGCATGTGTTTGTATTCATATATATATACACATAATAAATATACACACATATATTATGTAAACAAAAACTTTTATTTTGGATGCAATTAATCGCGATTAATCGTTTGACAGCACTAATTATAACTAATATTAATTTATGAACATATGTGGAGATCAAAACCAATTATGAAAATATCAGTATTTTAAAGTGTAACCAAATATTTTACTGTGTGTTGAATCTTGTGCTATGACAAGAATGCAAAAGATCATAAAAAACCAAGGACATTAACAGTGAACAAACTGTTACGAGAAGCCCACCCCTCTCTTTTTTGGTTCTAGTGTCAATGAGTCCAGCTTTGGAGCTTCCCAGAGCCACCAGCCACTTCTGCCTCTCCGCTGCATTCACAGCCTTCACATAAAAATGCTGCTCTCCTGGTATGATCAGCTCCAGGCGAGTGTTGTCAGTTGGGTGAACTGGAGCAAGCACGAGGAAGTCAAAAATGACATAACCAGTTTAATTTGTCATAGGGATGGAAGAAAGATTTTGCAGATGAGATATATAATCTCAAATCTCACCTTTGATTTCACATACTGACATCTTAATACTGCCTTTGCTACCTTTGCACACATCATCTTGTGAATCATAGTATGAAATAATGCCATTGTCCAGCACAAACCACCTTGGCTGCCATCCTGTCATAAAACAAAGTATTATCAGATGACAAAACACATCCAAAATGCAACTTCTACACTTTCTGAACCTGAAGTATGTAACATCACATGACACGACGGGAAGTTTGACATAACATTGACATAGCTATATTCCTCTCACTCAACATGGACGTTCCGAAAGCATAGAGTGTTTTAGAAAAGAAGCAATGCAAAAAGCAATACAACAACAAACAACAAAGTTGCATACTTCAGCAGCTCTCCGTCATATACAGACATCATGAGACAGATCTTGTGCTACTTGCAGGGCTGTCTGACTGCAACTCAAGTGTCTATATCCGTATGTCCATTCGCTCTTACCTGTCATATAGTTTGTCCATTTGTAAAGCACGCCTTCCATTATTCTCCAAGCAGAAACCCCAGTGAAAAACACTTTAAAGCAGCTTTAACAGAGCTTGCACCAGGCAGCTGCTTGTTTGCCCCCTTTTACAGGCTAATAAGCATGCTAGCATGCTCCAGGCTAACTCAAAGATCCCCAGCTACTCATAATTATGTCAAAAGACCGGGCGGATCGTAAGGACATGGAAAAATAAACATTCGCTTTCACGGTCATTTCTGTGGAGACGGCGCGCCGCTCATGCTGGGAGATTCTGCTAAAGGAAGACGGCGCAAGATTAGGGACAAGGGATGAGATCACTGTTTACAGACTGAACCGGAAGAGGCGTTTATTTAGAGATTCTTCGCTGTCTAGCCACTCCACTCTAATATGGAAACGACGGTGGAAGCCATTCGAAGGCACTACATAATAATTACAGAAGTGGAATGTTTTGCAGATGCTGGTGTTATGTAAAATTAGAGTTACTTTATCTTTTTGAATAACTACGTATTATTATTATTATTATTATTATTATTATTATTATTATTATTATTATTATTATTATTACCGCAGGCCGGTCCCCACAATGTCAAAATTTCAGGTTTAACTATCATTAAACCTGAAACATTTGGTCCCCACAATGTAGCATAAACAAGTACACACACACACACACACACACACACACACACACACACACATTTAAAAAGGCGATTATAAGACATACAACCTATAATATAAGTAATGTTTATCATAGGTATACAGACAATATTTAATATATTTACTATGCGAATAAACTTGAACTGGAAGCAATTAAATATCGTCTAAAGTTTGTCAAATTCAAGTAACCAGTTAAAGAAGCTGACGAGTAACACGTGACACCTCAACGGGGAAGAACATGTAAAGCGGACGATTCTGTCATATTAGAAACTTCTTGGTCACACTTCCTAGAGCCCAGCGTAAATAAGCTGATTAGTCGGGGGAGATGGCCGGAGAAACAGAAGATGAAATCCCTGGTAAAATATTATGTGCTGCATTAGTGATCAAAAGTGTAAACTGTTTTGTTATTTTCAGTGTCGACACGTGTGTTTCTTTAACTCTATTGGCAGTTTATGATTAGCCTACAGGCTATATAACGGTGCCAAGTTACATAGTGGAAGCGAATGATGTACTATGTAAACATGCCTTAACTGCTTTTATGCCCTGCTAATACTATATTTATCCAGGTTTATAAGTGTAAATGGCTGCTTGTGTTTTGTATTTTATTCGCTGAACACTCTGTCCCGCTCTTTCATTGACGCCTGTGGCTACCTGTCGCCAAGGCAACCACGCCATGTGGTCACGCCTCTCTCTCTCTCTCTCTCTCTCTCTCCCTGTTCTATGAATTAATCAATTAAGTTTAACCATATGAATATGTATATATACATATAACCAGAAACTTCAACTAAAATCATTGCATATCATTACAAAGCAATATGGCGTAATACTGTATTCTTTTATGATAAAAACAGCTTGTTTTTGATAACAACATTCATCTGAATAATTGCACAAAGATAAACCACCAAGATGGCGACATTAAATCTGTCTGTCTATATTGTTCTATTTTTGTTTTAGAATCCGGAGCCGTCTTCACTTTTGGAAAGAGTAAATTCGCAGATAATGTCCCCAGTAAATTCTGGTTAAAAAATGATGTACCTTTGAGAATTGCCTGTGGAGATGAGCACACAGCACTGGTGACAGGTATGATTTATGATTTTAGTGGTGGATATTGGTAAGTCTTATTCCATCATTTTGTGCATTCATCCTGTCACTATTGTGTTTAGAAAATGGGAAGCTGTTTATGTTTGGCAGCAATAACTGGGGACAGCTGGGCCTCGGAACAAAAACCACTGTGAATAAACCCACTTGTGTGAAAGGTAGGACAGACTGTCAGTCAAAGAGAGGGCAGTACTGAGTGTTTTCTGCCATCCACAGCTGATAAATCATTTACACAGACACATTTCCCATGCTGTTTTGTTTATATAATATATGTGTGTACTGTGAATATTTATTATGTATATATAAATACACACACATACAGTATATATTTAGAAAATATTTACATGTATATATTTATCTCCGTATAATTTAATTTATATATAAATATATTTAATATATAAACATAACATATTTCTCTTAAATATATACACACAAGTGTGTCTATTTATATATATGTAATAAATATACACAGTACACACATATATTATGTAAACAAAAACATATTTTGGATGCGATTAATTGCGATTAATCATTTGACAGCACACACACATATATATATATATATATGTGTGTCTGTGTCTGTGTATTTATATGTGTGTGTGTGTGTATGCATATTTTTTTTGGCATGAATAATTGCATTCAACATTTTTCTGACATGCTCTGACTGTATTTGTTTTCTTAAAGCCCTAAAATCAGAGCGAGTGAAGCTTGCAGCCTGTGGAAGAACTCACACACTTGTTTATACATGTAAGTTTTATGCAAAAATGACAGAATAGTTGCTTTATGCTTTTGAGTCTAGTACTTCAGTGCCTTTTTTAAAAAGGTGTAATGTGTTTTCTCTTTCGTCTTAATTATTTACATATTTTCTCATGTATTTACTTATTCCATTAGTCGAGCCAGAAGTTGACACAGGAAACCAAGGCGAACCACTGAAATAAACAGAGCAGTGTTTTGAAAGAGCCACAGGGCAACATAGGGGAACTCTCTGGGAATTAACAAGAGGGTTTTAAGAAAATGGGTTTTAAAATGGGAAAAAAATTACACACATTACCTTTAAAAAGAAAAAATTTAGTATGTTTAGAATTATTTTTAAAATTGTTTTAAATCTATATTACCATTTTAAAGTCTGGATGTTTTTATTTAAAAATGAATGTTGTGATATATTATTATAATATAAAATAACTTTTTTCTATTTTAATATATTTTAAAATGTAATTTATTCTTGTGATGGCATGTTGAATTTTCAGCAGCCATTACTCCATTGCTTCAGTGTCACATGATCCTTCAGAAATCATTTGAATATATTGATTTGGTGCTAAAGAAACAATATATTATTATCAGTGTTGAAAACATTTATGTCACACTTTTTTGTTTGTGTAAACCCTGATATATATATATATATATATATATATACATACACATTTTTTTTTACAGAATTATTTGATGAATAGAAAGTTTAAAACAACAGCATTTATTTGCAGTAGTAATAGTGCTAAATACTTTTTATTGATTTATCCTTACCTAAAATAGTTGTTTTCTTTACTGAGCAGCCCGTGGTAACCTTTATGCCTCTGGAGGGAATAATGAAGGACAGCTCGGTCTCGGTGACTGTGATGACAGAACTTCCTTCCACCTGGTGGACTTCTTCAGCAAACATGGACCAGTCAAAATGCTTGCTGCTGGTTCCAATACATCTGCTGCCCTGACGCGTAAGAGTTCTGTTCCATCTGCCTTACAGCAACAGAGCCACCTGCCAAAAACATGTGGGGGTAACATGACATGCATAAGATGCAGCAGCAAGTATTAACAGTAATGTAACAATATCTCTGTGTCATCTCAGAGGATGGCAGGCTCTATATGTGGGGCGACAACTCAGAGGGCCAGATTGGATTGGGGAGGGAGAGTAATGCACTGACTCCTCGGGAGGTTTCTGTGGGGAAACGAGTGTCCTGGGTGTCCTGTGGATATTATCATTCTGCCTTTGTTACTGGTATGTATACCACTGCTACCTCATTATACTTAACATTCACTAGTTGTATTTAACTGTGAATATTTTATTATATTTAAATTAGTGCTTTCAATTGATCAAAAAAATGAACTAATCGCACATTTTTCTGTTATTAATCATATTAATATATTTATATTGTCATAATTTCACACTGATTCTCTAAATAATGGAGAAACAACATAAATGGCATCTTTTTGCTAAGTATCAATGATACCAATGCTGTTGATGATGTCTAAAGGCATTTTTTCCTCAATTTCAGCTATTAAGTTTAGCCATTTAACATTACAGAATAATTTAAAGTCTATTTTTATTTTTAATAGGCTTTGAAAAATACATTGCGGTAAATATATAATATAATATGTAATAATTTAATATGTTAAACTGAAAAAGAAAAAGAAAAAAATCACACAATTAACATCTTTATTTTGACCGCCCAATTTAAATATTATAAAATTGTATAATAAAACTTTTTAAATAGTATGATTTTGATATACTGTGAATAAATATAAATTCTAAAATAATAATATTACAATTTTAATTTAATAATTTTTACTCTAATATGTTATCTCTTATTTTAGTGAATTATAACATATAATACTAGTTACAATAATAATATTAAATAGAATAGCATTTATTTATAATAAAGCATAATATTATTAAAAAGTTTATTACATTAATATATTTAATACAAATTTAACTACATAATATTGAATTATTCTTTTATGAGTAATATTTGATGTACTTGTATGTATAATAAATATATATATATATATATATATATATATAATTGATATAAATATAGCCAGGTGATTTAAGAACTGTACTTAACTGTTTGTAATACCTGCATTACATTTTAAATCTCCACTTTTTGGACTATTCATTACTTCCTCCTCATGATCCATACAGCTCTGTATGGCAGCATTGAATTCATAAAATGTTCATTATTTGACCTTCTGTGAAGGCTGGCTTGTTGCTAGGTGATGCTTGTTTCATTTGTTGCAGTGGATGGGGCCTTGTTCACATTTGGAGAAAAGGACAGTGGGAAGTTGGGCTTGTCCACAGAGAAGCTGGCCAATCATAAAGTGCCTCAACAGGTGGCTGGCATCTCTGATAAAGTAGTACAGGTATCTTGTGGAGGAGGGCACACAGTGGCGCTTACAGGTAGGAGAACATATTTTGCTTTGTTGTCTTGTCTTTCTTTTTTGTGAAGACTGAATTTTATGCATGTCTGGTAACGCAGAGCACGAGGTGTATTCGTTTGGCCTGGGTCAGTTTGGACAGCTCGGTCACGGCACATTCATTTTTGAGTCGCGATTACCCAGAGTGGTTGAACATTTCAGGAGGGGCAGAGTTAAACGTGTGGAGTGTGGAGAGAACCATACAGCGCTGATTACTGGTAAGACATGCTCAGAAAACCACCTGATAACATTCTTTATGTACTGTAATACATTTGATATGATATAATTTCCTCTAAAACATATGCCATTTCTGTTTGTTTATAAAAATCTGACATGCTGGTTGCAGACAGTGGCCTCTTGTACACCTTTGGTGATGGTCGACATGGAAAGCTGGGGCTTGGAGAAGAGAACTTCACCAACCAGTTCAAACCAACCCTGTGTCCAAGATTCCTAGACTGTTATGTACATTCTGTACGTATCACTGCCTATCTACCTTTTATAATACAATATACATTTTATTTCTATCAAATATATACATTTCCTGTTTTAAAACCTCATGAAATGGTTTGACAAATGCTATTTTCATAACCCTGTTGACTTATACTTTTTGTTTCAAAAGTAAATGGTCAGAAAATATCAAAGGGCCTTTTGCTTTAATTCTTTTATTGAATTTATCATTCATTTCGCAAAAAGATGATCTTTCTTCAAAGTTCTTTAAAAAAATACTGTAAATGTATAACCATCTCCAGTACTACTATTTTTAACGCTGATAATAATTAGAAATGTTATGTGAGCATCAAATCAGCATATTTGATTGATTTTTGAAGGATCATGTGACACTGAAGACTGGCGTAATAATGCTGAAAATTCAGCTTTGCCATCACAGGAATAAATGATATTTTAATATATTTTAAAATATCAAATAGTTATTTTAATCTGTTATAATATTTCACAATATTACAGTGTGTACTGTATTTTTGATCAAATAAATGCAGCATTGGTGAGCATAAGAGACCTCTTTCAAAAAAATTTCAAAAATCTTACTGTCCCCAAACTTTTGAATGCTAATGTAAATGTGTTTTGTTGTGACATACAGATCAATATAAGCCACAAAACTCCTATTTTGATTTCATGGCATCTGTAAACAGTGTGTATGTTTTTCAGGTTACTTGTGGTGGGTGTCACATGCTTGTGTTGGCAAAGCCCAGGCCTGAAGGGTCAGAGGAATTGATCCTGGAGGAGGATGACGTTACAGAAGACTACTTTGTGAAATCCTATACTGAATTACTGGGGGACACGCAAAGCCAGACCACCCTACACAGGAGTCTCTCGGCTCGGGTCAGACGCAGAGAACGGGTGGGTAGATCCTGATGAATCAAAATGAGTGCAACTGATTATAAAATTGGACTAGTGGCAGTGTATTTTAAGATGGATAATGATTGTGAAAAATAATAATGTTTAATATAGTATATTACCTAAACAATCACATAAATGAGATAAATATAGATTCTAAAGTGAGCTGCTTTTCCTCTGCAGGAGCGTTCACCAGATCAGTTTGGACAGATGTTTCGAACACTTCCAGCCCTGAGTGGAAATCAGCTGAGTGCATCTTTATCTGTTCCCAGCCAGATCCATCAATCCCATAGTAAACAACCAGGAAAGATCCCTCACAGCAGTCTCAAAAGTAACAAAAAACAAAACAACAACAAAAAAAACTGTATTAAAAGGGCATATCTGTGGTTTCATTTATTAATTTATTTATTAATTTACACTATTGTTTAAAAGTTTTGGGTTGGTGTGATTTCTTTTTTTATTTAGCACACATTCAGCACACATCTGGACACATTAAATTTCTAAAGTCAGAGTAAAAACTATTATTCTGTTACAAAAGATTTGTATTTCAAATAAATGCTGTTCTTTTGAACTATTTAAAGAATCCAAAAAAAATGTGTCACAGTTTTCACAAAAAACATTAAGAAGCACAGCTGTTTTTAATGTTGATGATAATAAGAAATGTTTCTTGAGCACCAAATCAGCATATTAAAATGGATAAGCCTGGAGTAATGGCTTCTGAAAATTGAGGATTATATTACATTTTAAAAATGCTATTCAAAATTGTAATAATATTTCACAATGTTAGTGTTTTTACTGTAATTTTAATCAATGAAATGCAACCTTTGTGAGTATTAGAGACTGCTTACAAAAACATTTTCAAAAATCCTACTGACCCTGAATTTTTGAATGGTAGTGTACATTATTGGGTCTTGCTCAGGTTATATGTCTTCTCTCTCAACAAGTTCCCGGAAAGAGAGAAAAGTCTCTCGACAGAAGCAGTGTGGAGGATAGTGAGAGTGTAAAAGACCTTGGAGAAACCACTGACTTATTAAACCTGGTAGGAGAAGCATACTATTACTTATTAAAGAAGCATGCATGCTTATAGAATATATATAGAAAAATAAGTAGAATTAGACCTTTATTGATTTGGTTTATTGTCATTTTTAATGAGAAATTACTGCTGGTTTTAAACATAAGGGAAAAAAGTGTGTCACGGTAACAGTGTTTATCCGTTCGGACAGGTCACAGGAAAACTCAATACTGCAATGCAAATGCAAATAGAACTAACTGTATAATCATGAATAATTAGGAGAGAAATATAAATAGACTTTCAAACGGAAAAAGTAAATGACACAGACTACATTAAATACAGGCTTAAATTAATAGTTTGAGGTTGCCATTTTATGTAAAATCTGAGTTATGTAGAAAAACCTGTTGAGAACCATTGATAAAAAAGACATAAAGCTCCCAAGTCTAATGTGAAAGTTTCTTTGATTTCAGACTCATGTAATGAAGATGGACCCTAGCCATAAGACTCTAACATTGTCTCCTATGGAGAAGGTAAGAGCTCACCTGGCTGTTCAAGAAATTTGCCATTTAGATGGTCAAACAGAGGTTGAGGAGCAAAAAAAATTATTCTTCAAAGGGCTGCAGTCTTTTAGACCTCTGCTTATGTTTTCTCTTTTTTCATTTCATTGACTTATTCTTCTCATTTACTTTGCAGCTTTAAAGCTCATTCTGCTCTCGTTCAGCCTGCTCTGCATGTTCATTCGTTTCTCTAACACTTTCCCTCTTTTTATCCTCTGCTTCCTGGGATAGAAGAATGTTAAGCTTGTGAAAGAGCACGGTAAGGAGAAGGGGAAGCCAAGAGGCGACCCCGCCCTTTATAGAAAGAGGGCAGAGCTTTTAGCTCGCAAAGCTCTTCCGACTGAGTTACTTAAAAGTTCAAGTGGTAGCTCAGTAGTCGGAGACGGTCTTGGGTCAGGGACTCCCCACAAGAGCCCTAAGAGACATGGTCAGGATAAGGAAAATGTACTTATAGCTTTGGAGGACAGAAGGCCTGCACATCACCAAGCTGCAGGAAGTAACACAAGAATGGGGACGGACATAAGCAGAGCTGGATCCAAATCTTTCCAGCCCAAACACAAACAGCTGATGAAGTCAAGGGATAGAGTTACAGGAAAAGACGCTGGAAATAAAGGACAGATACTTGAGGAACATTCAAAGGTAGAGGCTGAAAGTGAGAAGGTTGCTCACAAGTCAAAAGAAAGTACAAAAACAAACCAAGAAGGTAAAACAAAAACCAAAGGTCGTCCATTGGAAGTCAGTAGTCGGTCTCAAAAGGTTATGGGGGAAAAAAAAGAAGTAAAAACGAAACCCATAATAGTTGTTGAACAATATCTTGAACAGACCACGCATAAAGAGCAAGACCCAACAGGTAAGAAGATCTCAAAAGAGATTTTACCAAAAGCTCAGAAGATGAAAGGTGAAATGAACACTGCTAAGACAGAAACCAAAGGTTTTGTCCCACAGAGCAAAAAGTTAGATTCAAAAAGTAAAAGGACAGTGCAAGAGCTCTCCACTACTTCACAACAGTCCTCTTGCCAAGAAGAAATTTCTACAAAGAAGACTAAAAAATCAAAAGCGGAACAAAGCCAATTGCTAGTAGAGGACAAAAAAAAGGGGTCTACCACTATCTCAGAAGCTGCCTTCAAATCTGAATCAGAGTCAGAGCAAATTAAGGAAAATCCTCTCACCAAGGTGACATCTTTTCTCCAAGATGTGGGAATGGGAAGTCCTGCTCGTTTACTTGGAGATACAGCAGTCAGTCAGTTCCTTTCCCAGTCTACCCTCCAAAAAATGCCAAAACCTCTTTCAAAACAGAGAACTCTGTCTGACGTTTCATCCCTGAGTGAGTCTTTTGAGGTTTCAGGACCAGAGGAGACAAGAGAGGCCAAGAAGACGGCCATCACCATCAACGTTAAGGCAGAACCAGAAACTTCAGACGGGGACTTCGAAAGAACCAGCACTGAGTCCAAAACCGAGGCTCATTCTGAGGTGGGCACATATAGAAAAAGTGAGGAGGAAGGAGGAGAGGAATCGGAAGAGGAGGAAAGCGAGGGATCGGTGAACAGAAAGGAAGAGAGTGAGGAAGTGAATGACAGAGAAGAAGAAAGTGAGGGATTGGTGAACAGAAAGGAGGAGAGTGAGGAAGTGGATGACCAAGAAGAGGAAAGTGAGAGCAAGACCCTAGCAAGTGTTGATGATTCTGAGGTTGATGATGATACCACGATCAAAGCTTCTAGTGAGGAAGAGGAAAGTGAGGAAGAGGAGAAAAGTAAAAGTGAGGCAACAGAGGATGTTGAGAGTGAAGCTGAGGAAGAGGAGAGTCATGGAATAGAAGATGAGGAAGAGGAAACAAGTGAGATAAGTAGAAACCGTGAAGAAGAAAGTGGAGAAGATGAGGGTGAAAGCAAAACAAGTGAAGAGGAAGAAGAGGAGGAGAGTGGAGAAGAATCAGAGGGAAAGACAGAGAGCAGAAGTGACAGATCAGAGGAAGAGTCAGATGAAGAAGAGGATGAGGAGTCCGAGGAGAAAGATAGTGAGAATGAGGAAGAAAGTGAAATGGAAGGTGACAGTGAGGCAGAGGAGGATGAAAACGGTGAAAAGACTAGCAAAGAAGAGGAGGAAGATTCAGAAAAGCAGGAGAATGAGACTGAAGATGATGAAGATGAAGGGGAGAGTGAAAACGAAGCAGAAGAGGAGGAAAGTGAGGAAGATAAAGAGGAGAATGAGGAAAGTGAGGAGAATGAGGAAGATAAAGAGGAGAATGAGGAAAGTGAGGAGAATGAGGAAGATAAAGAGGAGAATGAGGAAAGTGAGGAGAATGAGGAAAGTGAGGAGAATGAGGAAGATGAAGAGGAGAATAAGGAAGATGAAGAGGAGAATGAGGAAGATGAAGAGGAGAATCAGGAAAGTGAGGAGAATGAGGAAGATGAAGAGGAGAATGAGGAAAGTGAGGAAGATAAAGAGGAGAATAAGGCAGGTCAAGAGGATGAGGGTGAAAGTGACAAAGATGAAGCAAGGAGTGAGAATGATGAAGAAGAGGAAGAAGAAGAGAGTGAAAATGAAGAGGAAGAAGAGCAGGAGAGTAAAGAGGAAGAAGAAGAAAGTAATGATGAGGAGGAAGAAGAGGAAGCGGCAGAGGAAGAGGAAGCAGAGGAGGAAGAGTCTGAAGAAAGAGAGGAGACAGAAGAAGCAGAGGATGAGGAGGGAGAAGAGGAGAACAAACAAGAAGAAGGGCAAGAGAAAAGTGATGAAGAGGAAGAGGAAAAAGAGAAGGCCAAGAGAAAACGTGACAAAGCGGCTGAATCCACCAAACCAAAGTCAAGTGTGAAAACATCAAAACAGCAGTCAAAAACCAAACGGGGCCGAGCGCAAAACGATCAGTCAGATGATGAGTCCCATGAGTCTAAGCAGTTTTGGGATGATGTTCTACCTCAATACCTCAATCTAAAATAATTCAGCAACCTCAACCCCTATCTTCATATCTCTGACTTAATGAGATTGTTTCATATTTGCCTTTTGTGTTCTTTCTTGCTTTGTGCTTTTGTCAATTATTATTCTTGCAATTTCCTTCATGGCAATCTTACTAAATGTATTGCTTCACATTTTTCATTTAATTTTATTTATTTTACAAACTGTTTTTATAAGTAATTATTTGCCCAGGCAGTAGTGAAGACCTCATGATGTGCCTTAGGATTTATCTAATGGACAGCCATGTTCTTTTACTAACAAATGTGCTTGATTTGTCAGTAACCTTGAAACACCCCTATCAATGACTTGAAATTCTTAAAAATACAAAATTATGTACCAATCTTCTGCCTTTGTCAGATACCTAACCATATTAAAATGGCAGCTCATAATCTTTATGACTGGAAGAAAATAATTGGAAAAATTGAGCTCAAGGTTTAGTCATTAGGTAGGTAGCATTTCGTTAAAATTTTGCACTTGTGCTTGTTCTGTGAACTTTTTTGTTACTTATAATAACCAATAAAACTTTTCATTTACTTCAACTATTTGCATCCGTTTTTTAAAATTAATACCTATGTGTATATATTTACATTTTTATATTTTATTTCTTTTATTTAAAAAGCACAGATTATCCAGGGACTTTATAAAGACAAAATTCTGTATGGATTAAATGAAGAAAAATACATATTACATGCAGTACCTGAGAATTTCAGAATATAACATATTTCCAAAGCAAATTTTCATTTGAATTGTAAATATGCAAATATAGAAAGCCATTTGAGATATCACCAACTTGCAAAGCCGTTGCAATCAGGCAGAGTACTGAAAATCCTTCATCGGACAGGTGAGGCTGCCCTCTTTATATTCTATCTCTGTAGAGGTGCTCCTCCTAAATAGATCCCTAGTTCATGTGCCTATTCACAGTACTTGTGTGTGTTTATACATGTAGTTTGTTAGCTAGTTTTAATTTTACAAAAACCAATCAACTCACATGAACCCTCTCCTGCCATTCTAGTGCCTTTAACCCTCTTCTCGCGTTTCACAGTCATCTGTTTAGTCACTGATTGTGTCGTTTTTCATTTTTTGCATGGCCACCATCCATTTCTCCAGCTCTGGACTGATGAGATGAATGGAAAGGTAGAGGGAGTAGATGAGGAGGAAGAATATTTAGATGAAGAAGAGGATGATGAGGATGAAGAGGAGGATGAAGAAGACGAGGAAGAGCATCCAGAGGAAGAAGAAGAGGGTGAAAAGTGTGATGAGAAGGAAGATATTCTAGATGAGAAGAGAAAAGAGACAGAGGAACAGGAGCAAAGCATTACAGAGCCAGACATACAGGTGCCCTGAAACCCTTCACTCATACCATTTAGACTAATTATGCATGAACATAATGATTTAGCGTCACATCAGTAAACAACTGCAGTATTGCTTTGATTCGTTTGTGTTATGTAACTTCTGTTATTTTCTTACTCCTACAGACAAAGCAGATAATAAAAGACGCATCTGTCCCCGATGGACCAAAAAAAGGTTAGTGTTTTTTTCATTTTCACTATTCCTATACAGTCCCCAAGAAAACCAAAATGAGTTTTGTGGTTTTTAGTCTAAGCATTTTTAGGCGCCTTTCTGAGAAAATAGATGTAAACTCAGAATTCTAAGACAAAAAGTGAGAATTGCTAGGTTATAATTCACAATTGCAAGAAAAATCTGAATTGTGAGATAAAAACATGCAGTATATACCTTTTTATATTCTATTCTATATATCTTCTAAGAGTATAATTGCAATGCATATTGCTTATATAAGCAGCTTTTTCTATCTTTCTCTTTTTTGTTGTTGAAATTCTGAAGATTCTGATCCTGCTACTCTTATAAAAGAGGAAACACAGTCAGAGAGGAATGGTGTTACAGAAGACAAGCCAAAGACTCTTTTTGGCTCCAGAAACAGGGTATTGAACCACTCAAACATTTTAATCTTTATGATATACCCATAATCGTGCGTAACGTCCATTGTTTGACCTCTTTCGCTTTTTCAGCTTTCTCTTTTCAAGAGAGTTTCCACCAAAGGCAATCAGGCAGAGATCACCACATCAGGCAAAGCAGCAGCTGACGGTCCCCCTCAAATCCCAGAGACTCCAGAGCCACAGCGTTCTAGCAGTGAAGCACAGACCACAGCATCTAGTCGACCACATTCAGCCACTTGCAATCTGCTTTGACACCTTGTTTGAAACCATATTCTGACTTGAAAAAAGGGATCAGAAGTAGTAGAATCAGCAGTTCAACAAAGCGTCGTCCTGTTGGTGTTGGTGGTTTTAACTGTACTGTGCCTTGTGCTGCAAAGCAGACCTCAGAAAATAACTAGCTTTAACAGAAAACTGAGTTTGGGAGATTGATTTAAGTATAGCTGTAAACCATAATGGTTTTGTTTTGGTACTACATTGTGTAATGTTTTCCCCTTTACATGTTTGCAGTGTCTGATTTGTATAACTTCTTAGCAAATACATTCTCAAAGTCATTACTTGGGAGTAAATTTACCAATATGTGCAGTATATCTAGAAATACAATTATGTTTTATATCTATTTAAATTTGTTGAAAGACTAAGCACCTGTGCACTTTATATATTATAAAAATCTTGTATTGTTCAGGGTAACGTGATATTTTTTTGTTTATGGCATTTTTGTAAGAATCATCTCACAACCTTTGTATTTGACTCGATAAAAGTAAAGGTCAACTCAAAATTGTCATTTTCTTTTTTATTTGAGATAGATAGATAGATAGATAGATAGATAGATAGATAGATAGATAATGAGTGGGAGGAGCGCCACTAGATGGCAGCACTCGATCGTCAGTGCGTTGCTAGCATCAGCCTTTAGTTGTCAGTGAGAGAACAGCTACACTCATCTGAGCTGAGTTTGTTGTCCAGATTTTTGGTTTTCAAGCTAAAAAGATGGAGGAGTATCATTCTGGAGATGAAGTAGGTGTTATATAATGCTTGATATGGTATAACTGGTTATTATGTGTCTTAACTCTTTAAAACTGGTAAACCGTAGACTAGCAGTTAATGCTAACTTGCTAACTGCTTCATCCGGACAGAAACAAAATATTATTTCATCATCCACAAACGTAACGTTACATATGTTCGCGTCTTTACAACATTTGCACATATATAGATGACTTTAAGTTCAATTTGATTTATGTTTTACATTATTGTGTTGTACGTTTTCACATAAAGTGATTCAGGGTGTGGCCAAATCATAACGTTAATTTGAATCATAAATCAAACTATGAATTAAACATCAAGATTTTTGTATTCGTAAACTTTTACTTTACGTATTTTACTTACGTGTACACATTTTGATCTAATGGATGCGGATGTGTATATGCAGTATTAAACCCGTCTGACAGTTTGTTTATCTTTTAAAATCTTTCATTTCAGGTGTCTTTCAGTCCAGATGATGCAAGTAATGTTGTAAAGGAGGTAAAATTCACTATAAAACCAAACAAACACGTTTAACAACAGTAAAAACCCTACATGATCTGTTGTGTGTCTCACTGAATGAATTGCTTTGTTGTTAGTCTCGTGTCTAACTCATGCCTGCAGGATTAACGCTAACCTATTTATTTGAGTGCAAGTCTGCTCCATTAACTCTGTCTGTGTGTGTTTATCGGTCAGTGCATTGAGGGTATTATTGGAGGCGTGGACTACAGCCAGAACAAAGTCAACCAGTGGACAGCCAGCATAGTGGAACACACTCTCACTCAATTAGTCAAACAGGGGAAACCCTTCAAGTACATTGGTATGAGCTTTTCCATTTGAGTTCAACTTGTATGCAAATATCTAATAGGTTATATATCTTATGATATATTTATAGTGCTCTGTCTATGTTTTCACATGGCCAAAAGTGCTGTTGTTGATTGTATGTATATTATGTATCAATTTCAGTCAACTGTGCTGTGATGCAGAAAAGCGGCGCAGGTCTTCACACAGCCAACTCTTGTTACTGGGACACTACCACTGATGGTAAAGCTTTTAGTTCTATATAGCTGCTTTGTGCTTTCACAGTCCCACTGGCACATTGGTCTTCTAACTTAATTGATATGTTTCTGTATAAAGTTTAAATAGATGCATTCCATATTAGTTGTACGTGGAACATGCATTATTTTGCTTATATTTGCAGTTGATATTATATGTCCATATTTTAAAATATGTACTATTTTACTTTTAAATATTTCATTATTTAAAATTTGTATTAAATGTTATTATAGTTTTTTTTTTCTTAATTTTTTTAAATAGTTCTGTTGTGTGACAATTGATTGGTAACAGTTCAAATAACAGTTCCATGTAGTCTCATAAAAAGATTATGGAAATGAAAATGGTAATTGCGACAGTTACAAATCTCACAATTTAGAATGTCTTCCTGCAGTTCTGTGTTTATTTCTCAGAATTTTTAAGAATTGCAAGATATAAACCTTTATCATAATTCTGAGTTTATATCTCATTCTGTTTGTTTGTTTTTTCCTCCACAGAATAAAAAGTCAAAAAGATGTGAAAAAACTGACTTTTTATCTCACAATTCAGACATTTTCTTGCAATTGCAAGTTTATATCTGACAATTCAGAGAAAAAAAGTCAGAATTGTCAGATATAAACACTGAATTGCAAGGAATAAGTCAAAATTTTAAGATAAAAAGTTGCAGTTAGCTTTTTGATTATTTTTTTTTAATCCCATGGGAGAATCAAGCTTTCTAAAAGATACCTGTACAATATTTATAAAATAAAGGGGGAAAAAAGGGTTTGATAATTTTGTCAAATAATAAAAAAAAAGGATAGTTCACCACTAAAACTGCTTAAAATGTCATGTCAGCTGTCTAAACGTGTTCTATTTTATTTATTGCATTTGTAATAAACAATAAATCTTTATAATAAACTATAAATAAAAAAAAGTATTTTTAAGTATCACAATTTTTTTTGTGCGTTTGATTTCATTCTAATATGTGGGTGTCTGTTTTTGCAGGAAGCTGCACAGTCAGGTGGGAGAACCGCACCATGTACTGCGTCGTCAGTGTGTTTGCAGTGGCTATTGCACTATGAACAGGAATCAGGGCGGAGACATACACAAACACAGAAGGATAAAAACACCTTCACTCTAACCATCACATCCTCTGCTTCAATACTGGTTTAAAACCATGTTCAATTTGTCATGTTTTGCCTAATCTATAAACTTTAAACTGTATTGCAAATGCCTGTGTACCACATTGTATGTTTATTTGCCATTTTTGTTTAAATTTTAAAATTTTTTTTTTTTTGGACTTGCAAAGGTAACGTGCACCTTTGCTCTGTATAGGATGAAATGCAAATATGTTGATGCTTAATTATTAAAGTTGTCTGATTTGGGTTTATCAATCCAAAATAAATATATCAGGATGTTTTTTGTTTAGTCTTCAGACTTTTAAGGCATTTTTCATATCTGAAAATGTATTTAAACTCTCAACCAAATACAAACTATGAGGGGGAATTTACAAACAATGCAATGTCACTTTATGGCATAATATCTGTTAAACTTTATTTTTGGGAACTGAAACTAAATCTTTCTCCTCCTTTAAAATTTGAAATCAGCCAGCACACAATAAATTTGCTAACAAAAAATTATAAACGAAACTGAAGTCCATCTATACAGCCCACATAAAATGACCTACTATAACACCATATTTAATTCAGTATCTGACTTTGTTTTAGTGGCGTGGATTGTATTGTAGCGGTATGATTTAATTAATCAGCCCCCCATATTGCTAAACTTAAAGATTTTGTAAGGGGAGGAAAGAGGAAGCAGGATAGTTTCACAGTAAAATACAGCACAGTCAAAAAAAAAAAAAAAACACTGATCTTTATAGTACATAAAAATCAATTGTGCATCATGCACAGCCATGATATATCTAGACCAATAATACAACATAATAATGACATAAACTTGCACTACAAAATATATATATATCTTGGCAAGAATTTCATTTGGAACCGAAAATAAAAACTTAATTTTTGAACAAAATATGCCAGTGCATTGAGACAAAATCTACTTGCACTCAAAATATAATCTTTGAAAGCAAGTCTGAATGTCTTATGCTGTGGTTTAAGGATTTTTCAATATTTTTAATTAGAAAACAATTCAAAAGACTCATTAAGAAGTCATTTTTTTGCAGCATTTACATAGATTTACACACTTCGTGAAGCTCATCAGAAGTTTTCTTTGTTGAATATAAACTCAGTTCCAGATTCAGTGTGTGAAATACACTGCTTCCCCAGAGCTGTGGCCAAAGCCGTAGGACCACACAGAAAAACGCCTACTTTTGAACTGAAAGAAGGAAGAGGAAAACATACTAGTTATTAATGCACATTAAGTGTAGAACGCCTTTAATGCTGCTGTTATTTACCACACTCTACGTACCCTGGGTGTTGAGTAGCGATGGCACTGAACTCATTGTCCCAGTTGGGTTTACCATACCGAGTCTTCTGCTTAAGCCCGGTGATGGGATCGTTCTCTGCCTCATATTGAACTCTAAGATGGGCCGCCTTTAAACAGTAATCAAAATAATGAGTGTCAAAGTATTTTTGTATTTCAAGAAGTTCAAAATAGTTCACTGTGTCTTGTCTTTTCGCACACCTCAGCATCTTTCCAGCGCGTTAGATAGATGTTGTAACTGAGGAAATCCCTCATGTCTTTTTCCATCATCTGCCTTTCCAAACTCTGCAGCAGGTCTGCAAACCATTCAAAAGCCTGCGTCTCCGGACACAGCCAATAGAAATAGATCTGCAGAGGTCAAGGGTCAGAACATTACATTAGTGACAGACAAAACTCCACTTCAACTTCACTTTTTTACAGAGTAATGAAAAGAGATGTTCAAAATCCCCTGTGTAAAAACCTGTAACTCTAATATGTCAACAAAATAAAAATAAAAAATTCCAGTGTTCATACTTCTGTTCTGGAAATGTAAACAAAATAGTGCATATTTAATTAGATTATGCCTCAATTGCAAACTTGCAATTGAAAGCTTGTAATACATAATTGTGTTAATGTACTGCGATTAATCAACTGTAGAAGTTTGATGAAATCTACTACTTACACTTTTTACCATATTCACATAGTGCTTTGCCTTAAAAACTGACATTTATGAGTTTTAATGAATAAGACTGCGAAATAAACAAAGATGTTGTTCTGTCATTCAAAGCCTGAATCGCTAAACCTAGTGCCGTTTATCACCTTTTTGGTGAAGACGTTTTTGTTCTCCTGGACGTGTTTGTACCACACAGACTTCAGAACGGAAGCGAAAGGTGTCACACCAATACCGGCACCCACAAGCATCACAACTTCATAACGAAAGACATCCTCACTGGCCGTCCCAAACGGCCCATCCACAGCCACCCTACACCGAGAAAAACAGACATTATGCATGGCAAACTAGCAAACTGTACTAATAACTGAGCATTGTTAGTCTTTGTATTTTTTTAGTTCTCTACTGTAGGAGGAAGAAATTAGGAAACACATAAGGAGAAATAGCAAGAAAAATTCACTCATGTTGAAATCACCATATTGCCTTCCATCTTTTCAAACAGAAACCTGCTCTCCCAACACTTCTCTTTTTTCTCAACTGTGATTGTACGCCCACATCCCCTTTTTACACATGTATTTTCCCATTTTACAAGTGAGACTTACTGGTACTATTAAAAGCACTACATCTGTGTTATTCAAGATATAAACCTGACATTAAAAAGACAAACATGTTTTCATCATTTATTCACACTCATGTCATTCCAAACCTGTAAGACTTTTTTTTCTTCTGCAGAATAACGTGTTTTAAAGGCGTGAAAATCGGACTTTTTCTGTGTTTAAGTGCTATAATTGGGTCCCCGGTGCATTTACCAACCCAGAAAACGTGAAAAACATTAACCCAGTAAATGTTTTGGTAAGCCTTTCTCTGCAAATTTTTGAAAAAAAGAGCACGTCAGATTTCGCTCCCCCTGTGAAGTAGAAAAAGGATCTTATTCTAATATCCCAGGTGTAAAACAAGTACACTTCCATAATGTACTTAAAGTGCTCTATTTTCGTGCACTAATTTTGTACTTAATATAGTAAAAATGATCCTTTAGTACTTCTTAAGGTCAACTTAAGATCATCTAAGTGTACTCAACTGTGCTATTTTGAGACACCATGAATATGAACTAAAATGCACTTTTAACATACTATCTTTGTATTTAAAAAATGTATTTAGTTACCACTTGTAGTACACTTGAACCCTTCTTTCATACACTAGTACACTCAAGTGGTAGCTAAATACATTTTTTAAATACAAAAAAGTATGTTAAAAGTGCATTTTAGTTCATACTCATGGTGTCTCAAAATAGCACAGTTGAGTACACTTAGATGATCTTAAGTTGACCTTAAGAAGTACTAAAGGATAATTTTTAGTATATTAAGTACAAAATTAGTTCACTAAAATAGAGCACTTTAAGTACATTATGGAAGTGTACTTGTTTTTCACCTGGGATTACCGCCCCTTAACCTGCAAGTTTCCACCCACAGCATCATCATTTTGTTTTCGCAAGCAACAACGGTGTACCAGTTCTAATGCATGCCAACTCTAGCATGCCAACTGTTCTGTCTTTGGTTGTACGGACAAGCACAGAACACTACTTAGATTCCCAGCCTCAGAGGAGACAAGAGAGTAGTGGATTCATTGATTTATTTACTGTATACTACGCTGCTGCCACACAGATCTAATATAAACACGCAATTTCTTTCCTAGGTGTTTACCTTCACAAACATAACTGACTGTTTTTGTAACTCATGTGTGTTTTCAACATAAACTTGTGTGTTTAAGCGCAATAAGGTATGAAAGAGAACTTAGTACTCACAGGCCTTGTGACAACCACTTTCTGTGCGCGTGCTTCGGATGTGTGCACTCAGAAAAGCGTATATCAAAAGTTTAAACTGATATAGCTTTAAAACATAATTTCAGCGCAATAGACATGATAATCAAAACCAAACAGATGCTTTTTGCAGAGTATCTGAAAAAGGGGGCGGGAGCAGTGGCTCATTTGCAAAATGATATAATAAATTATCTGTGGGGTATTTTGAGCTGAAACTTCACAGACACGGTCTGGGGACACCTGAGACTTATATTACATATTGTAAAAAGGGGCATAATAGGGCTCCTTTAAAGAATGTTCTTGTCCATACAATGAAAGTCAGGTCTGGAAGAACATAAAGGTGAGTAAATGCTGACAGAATGTTAATTTCTGGACGAATTCCTCATCTATCAATGTAATCTTACTTTGGTAGCGTCCAAGCATCCAGCACCACGGTTTTGTCACCTCCACAGGCTGTATAAAGGGCTTGTGTCCAATCTCCCACAATTCGGATATGCACGCTAAAGTGGTCTTCCTCCGGGGCAGAAGTCAAGGTAAAGGGATGCCACTCTAGCTGAGAGATGGATGGGCACTGCATGAAAACATACTGACCGACCTCCATCTTAAAGCCCTTCTTCTTCATCTGCAGCTCAAGGGTCTTGGATGGGTGCATCACTACCTGTAAAGTGACACAATACAGTAAGAGAGGAAGAAATCTATTGGTTGGTAATCAAACAGTTTGACTGACTAACCTTGGTGACAACCACTTTCTGCTGTGAACGATAGAAACGCACCAGTCTCTCACATAAATACAGAAACATGGGGCCAACCACCCACTTCCATGTCTGTAAGAGGAAGTACATGTTGAGATGCCATCAAAATGATGAATGAAATGCTAGATCTATTTGAGATTGAGATTATGTTGGGATATACCATCGGGGCATTTCCAGCAAAGACAGGTTCTGGGCAGCCGGTGCCATTTTGACCCCAGGTCTCGAACTTGCTGTGACATTTAATTGGGTTGTGAACCTCTACACTTTCCACAGTCTGGCCTCGCACGATACGCCTACACAGACACACACGCACTGTTATTGAATAAATAATGCATCGTAATTCTCTTGCTAGCATTATGTGCCTGTCAACATGTATTATGACTGAGATGTGTTATAATGCTTCATTAAAGGCTGCTAGAAAACCTGCCTTTTATTAGCTTAAAACTGTACGTCTAGCCATGTGTTCACTGGCATGAATGAGCAGAAAACAAATCATCCCTTATTAGTGCTGAACAGAATGTGTGCAAGAGGAACTGTGGTACTGACAGTGAAGTTGAGAAAGCAGAGAGCGCAACAAAGTTGAGAATTGCTCAACTTTAAACAGTACAAATGAAAGGAAAAAGAAAAGTATCCAATCACTGTGAGTGACACCTGTCAAAAACATTCAAAAAATCTGATGGATCCAGTGATTAAATCACATTTTGCATATTACTATATTTAATTCAGATGCAGTTTGCGTGCTTTCATGCTGGCTAGGCTGTAACTATAGGTTAACAGAAGTGTATACAACAAAAGATGATATAACGTATATACGCTACCAAACTACAAAAGTTGATGATCCATTATTCTAACATACTAATATGGTGCTCATTAAACATTTCCTAGTTATGCTGCTTAATATTTAATAATATACAAAGGAACTGTGTTTATTTCAAATAAAAATCTCAAATCAACTTCAAGTTGGATCCAACACATCTCTACTGTCATATTTGTCGTGTCGCGGCCTAATGGATAGAGAGTCGGACTTGTAACCCAAAGGTTGTGGGTTTTGAGTCTCAGGTCTGGCAGGAATTGTCGGTGGTGGGAGTGAATAACCAGCACTCCCTCCACCCTCAATACCACGACTGAGGTGAGACCCTTGAGCAAGGCACCGGACCCCCAACTGCTCCCTGGGAACCGCAGCATTGGCTGCCCATTGCTTTCCGGGTGTGTGTGTGTGTGTGCACTTGGATGGGTTAAATGCAGAGCACAAATTCTGAGTATGGACCACCATACTTTGCCACACGTCACGTCACTGTCATATTGTGAAATACAGATGTAGTTTTGGTTTCGATTAACAAAAAATACAAATATTAATTGAACTAAACCCTCACCCGATTCCATGAGCCACCAAACCAATGAAAAAGACGATGAACAGGTGATGGGTGAACCAGAACACCTCGAAATATGACCTTCTGATGACCTCCATAGAGGAAGTGATGATGAGGATAAGGGCGAGGGTGATGACCACCCCCGTCAGTCCTGCTATAGTAGTAAACATCACTATGGTTGGGTTCTGGGAAATCAAAAACACAAAAATGACAACATAAAACATTACTCAACATGCAACATACAATAAAAGCAACATTACATTAAAAATACACAAAGATAAAGTAGACTGCAAAAATCTAAATTAATTAAATTTCAGTCTCATGTACACTACCGTAGAAGGATTTGGGGTCAGTATTCAACAAAGACATTAAATTAATCAAAAGTAACCATTTATAATGTTACAAAAGATTTCTATTACAAATAAATGCTGTTATTTTAAACGGAATACTGGGGAAAAAAATTATAAAAATCCGTTTCCTCCAAAATATATGAAGGTTTTCACAATTGCTAGTAATGAAGTGTTTCTTGAGCCCCAAATCTGCATTTTAAAATGATTTCTGAAGGATCATGTGACACTCAAGGCTGGAGTAATGGCTATTATCACATGAATAAATTACATTTTAAAGTATTTTAAAATAGAAAACAATTATTTTAAATAGTAATACTTTACTGTTTTTACTGTATTCTTGATCAAATAAGTGCAGACTTAGTGAGCATAAGAGACTTATTTCCGAAACATTAAAAAAATCTTCCCGATCCCGAACAGTAGTGTATAATAGAGATAGTGTGTAGAGGTAAAACAATCATTAAATTTTTTTTCCCCCTAAACCCACAAAATCGTTCAAATCTGTCATAGTTGCTCTCAATAGCAGCTATAAATACAGTAGATCTTTTTATATCAGTCACAGGATGTGTGCGTTGATTGTGCTTCAACATGGCACTATTAATGCTTTTGTTATGATCATGGGCTTCTCATCCTCTCAGTGTTCTATTTCTGGCTATTTTCCACGGGTCATCATAGCAAAACCATGGCAACAGAATTTTTAAAATCATGCGATCACAACAGCGGCAGCAGCATGATGGTTATGTGATGTAACCGTGGGTGGAAGTGGGAGGTTATCCTACGGGGCTGAGATAAGTTGGAGGTTCCTTGCATAATGAACAAGATGCTGTTTCAGAAACAGAGTTTTAATGGGGACTTCTGTTAACAATGAGACTGCGTAACTCAAACACGAAACGTGTGTGAATGAAACGAGTAAAAACCTCACCGTCTCATTGCTTCTGATAGGGTTCAGGTAGGATCTGTTGTCATTGTTGCCAAACTGAGAAAGCACGTAAGGCAGGTGACTGCTGTTGATCATAAGCTGGGAATCCATGAATCTTTCAAAGTTGAACAAGTGAGCAATGATGTGGATGGCTGGGAGAATATACAAGACATCATGAGTGAGGCTTACAGAATTTAATCCATAAAATATAAATATACTCTCAGAAAAAATGGTAAAAACTGCCACTGCATGGGGTCGTGCAAAAAGTTACAAAAAAGGTTTGTGCCTTATTTATCCCTAAAAGTTACATATCAGGTTAAAGGTACATTTTAGTACCTTTTTTTCTGAGAGTGTGTGCTAAACGTTGATTTTTAGGGTTTAAAAGTGTGAAGTCTTTCTCGTTGTACCTGTGTGGAGGGCAATCATGTAGGCCACTAGTTTGTGGAAAGTGAGGTTTCTGTCTAGCTGACGGGCTGCAGTGCGGCTACAGTACTGCGAACACACACACACACACACACACACACACACACTCACAGCATTAATGAGGAGATTCAGGCTTTTTCACTTTCATTACCTGAAGTAGATAAGCCTTTCACTTTCGCTCCGTTGCTCTTTTCCTGACCTGTATGGATCCACGTAGGAACGAGAGCAGGTTTCTGCAGACGGGCAGCAAGATCAACATGCAGTTAAAATTCAGACATGCAGCTGGAGCTCTGGCCCATGAGAGAGCATGCTGAGTGAGAGAGAGAGAGAGCAAAAATGAGCCTTAGAGACAGGGGAAAGTTTCATTTCCTATTTTAAGCTCTGAACAACATATTCTCATGCATTAAAAACTGTTCTTGCAGATAAAATGTAACAATAGGCCTACATATGAGAATTGTACTTTTCTAAATACTGAGAACAATCCACTAGCTTAGTACAATATACAAATATGAAAGTAGATTAACAATATAATTTAACATAATTAACACTGGAGTGTAACTACACAAATTATTACAATTACAAATGACATCAATACAATAATTTACAATCATAAACAAATACAACAATAATACATTAATCATATTTATACATCATTGATTATATGTATTATTCATCACTTACCCCAAGGATGACTCTAGTATAGTAGTATCTATCAACCAAAAACGCCATATAAAAATGCACAAAGAGAAACGCATTGATGCCGAGCCATACCAGCTGAAAAACACAATGGAGAGCGTCTGAGAATATTTGTAGACTGATTAAGTAAATATAGTATAAAGTATATAGCATCTCTGTTCTTCAGCATGTTTAAGAAATAAAAAAACACAAATGCAATTAAAAACAATTAAGAACTTAAAATTAATTTATAAACTTAAAACTTAAAAAGTTAAAATGTCTAACTTCTATAGCTTACAATAACAAAAATGGATAGTCCTTCGTTTGCAGCAAAGTTTCCCATGATGCTGAGCTGTGTAGAAAGAGAAAATCAAGAGAGGTGTGGATGAACGATTTTGAAGAAAGCCACAAGACAAAAAGGGATTTGGTATATAAAGCAGAGAAGCAAATCAGGAAATACTGTCACAACTGTGAGACCACGAGAAACCATCAAGCAAAGTTCCTCAACATAAAGGGGATGGTCAGATGGTTCTCAGTTCTCTTTCTGATTTATAGTCAAGCCTGTCATTCATTTTTTATGGTTATATGAGTTAAATAATTAAAAAAAACAAAAAAACTTTCTCTTGAGCATATATAATTGTAAAGTGGTTTTAAGTTATCAGAAAAAAATAAATAAAAATACTGTCCTCACACATAGAAAAAATACAGTAAACACAATGAGAATGTTTCTAAATAAATAAATAACAATATAAGTTCAATAAACTGTGTACCACCATGTACAATATAACATTCTCCTTTATTTATTTTATTTTTTATTATGGGTTTAGCTGACAGTTGCACATATCAAAAGCAGTGATGTGCTCTATACAGTGTGCTGAAGGACATATTTTGAGGGAGTTTCCAGATGTGACCCAATCACAAAGTCTTGCAAAACTCCCCACAAGGGGGCAGTAAAGTTAAGATACAATCATCTACTGCCTTCAATGAAAATAAATAAATTTTTTAACTTTTTGTATGAAAAATCAGAATAATGTGCAAAAGAGGCCTCCAGATGAGACAAGTGCAAAATAGGAGTGCAAACAAAGGAAAGAAAAAACAATCGATTAAATTATTCTTTGCAGGATTATGAAGGTCCTAGCAACCCAACTGTCATTCTCTCTATCCATTAGTCCTTAAATTTCAGGCAATTGCTTGAATTTAGGCCATGTGTTATTATATGGTAGGACACTGTCATTTGACAAATCAGGACTAATTTCACAGTCTTACACACAGTATGAGTAGAGTAGTAAGATAAACTAGAAGAAAGTATTAATAATGAACCTGAGAGGTTGTCAAACATTTTTCAATACCCCCAAGGTGATGGAAAAATCAACAGCTTAAATACAATCGTTTCAATAAATCTGCTTTAAATAATCCATACACAGAGACAGCTATAACATTAATCAAACCAACACCGAACGAGGGACAGAGTGCTCCCGCATCACATGACAAAAGCAGCGGTTTCATCTTGGTAGGGATTTTCACATGCACTTCAGTGGAACATGCTGGCTCATTTGCCTTGTAAACCAAACAAGAAAAAGTATATTCATCTCAAAGTACAACAAACGTTGACTTTTACATTCCACCACTAAGGCAGAAATCCAACATTTTAATTTTATTTCTCCCTTTTGATCCTTAAAGGGCACTTCGTACATTGTTTTTATAGGGATAGTTCACTTCCAAAAGAAAATTCTGTCATTATTTACTCACCCTCGTGTTCCAAATGGTTCCAAATGACTTTATACCTTCCGTGGAATGTTATTACACAGTTATGTAAAACAACTGCCTTTGTTTGTGCTATTAAAAGTCAATGGAGGTTTGGCATGACATGAAGGTGAGTAAATGATGACAGACTTGTCATTTTTAGTTGAACTATTTCTTTAAGATGTGCTTTGCTCACACAGCGCCGCACAAACTCTGTCCAATGTCCCCTTTGGTAACGCAGGGTGGATCGTCTCCAGTGTCTTTCCCTGGTGGCTTGGTCCTCATGGAGCTCGGCTGTGAAAGTGTCCCACGAAGCATGCAGAGGGATCCACAGCATTCCCAAAAGCCTTGGGCTGGACTGGATGAGAAGAGTTGCCTGCAAGGGTGGCAAAACTGGTAAAAGAGCAACATAAAGAAAACAGCTATGGCATAACCCAACAACAGCGACAGTTCTAACACGGGAGCGTCCACCCATTGGTAGAACTCAGTCTGGTGGATGTACCACATCAAAGTCAGCCCCGTGTTCTCGACAAAACGGAGGGAATAATACACAGCGAGGCGCCTCCACGCCTGACCCTTATCGATCAGATCAGGGTCGTCCAATCTAAGCTGAACGGCAGACCAGCAGAACACGTTGATGCCGGCGTACAAGAAGGTCAACATGCAAAGGACAATAGTGGTTCCGACACGGGTCAACGTCTTCTCAATGTTCTCCGGGAAAGGAGAGCGGCTGCTCCAGAAGAGAACCCACGGGTGCAGAAAGAACAGGACGAAGTTGGCCGACACCACCGGAAGCACCCACACCTTCAACACAGAGCTGAAGAGGACCAGAACTGCCACGCGTGTTGCGATCTCGAACCCTCGCCACAGGAACACGCACAGGTATGCCAACGGACGCACGGAGACTTCGTAATCATCATAGCGTATCTTTATGGCCAGAATGTTGCAGCGTAGGGCTCCGTATACAATCGAGAGAAGGGAAATTACCATCAGTGTACCTGGCAAAGAGCAAAAAGAATGAAACATGATCACGTTAAATCCAAACATACTTTGTGGTTAAGAGCAACTGAACAAACCACTCCAGTGTGTATAGAGGCCCAAACATGAAGAAATTATAAATAAATAATTAAACCAGGAAAAACAGAAAGAAAAAAGAAATGCATGACTATATATGAACTTCTCCATTCCCACATAGAAAAGTAAAATAAATAAATAAATAAATGCATGAAAATGTATAAATAAAAACAAAGTATAAATAAATAAATGCATGAAAAAAAAAAAAAAAAAAAGAATATGTTGCCATTTGGTTACATAATTTACTATTTACTACTACTGTTTACTATTGTTGTTAAGTAATAAAATATAACAAAAGCAGATACCCTGAAGGCCCAAATCCACCAGCAGTGCAAACATATGGCCTCCATCAGCCTTCCATCTGATCTAAAGTCAGCCACCGTTTCATTACTCTATGCCTCATGGGTAAAGGGGTCAGACTGATTCACTATCCATTATGATCTGCAATACTGCTTTCAAGGATAAACCGCAAGGCTGTCAACACATTCCTCATGCAGCACGGAGGACTACATATCTGCGAGGCAGAGTCGGGTCTATAATTCCTAATATTCAATGTGGAGTGACACTTGATGGGTGGAGGGCAAAACTCTAATTATAAAAGAACAGCTTGCAAATGCCTGAGCTGTCTACAATATACAGAGTCCAAAAGAGACCATTTTCCTTGCATTTGTAATAAAATACACATTTATTATTAGCATAACAATCTAAATGAAATGTCTACATAGATACACATGAATTTGGGCAGAATATTGCCATTATATGTTGTTTCTTAGTTATTTTCACAAGAAATCCTATGATTTTATTTTGTTCCAAGTTAACAAAAAATAATAATGATAAAATAAAAACACTGTACATGTTGCAGTAAATGTTGTTTATTGGTCTTTTTATGTAAAATCCCAAAACTTTCTGTTTAGTCCTGGTTTACAACAACAATAATAATAAAAATAATCCAGGTTTCCAGGTTTGAATAAATACAAACGTTTTTAAATGTATCAGTCTCAGCCTACTGGCAGTGTATGTTATTTATTGGTTATTTTCAGTGACTGTTCATTGTTGTGTAGCGCTTCTGGGTATTTCAAAATGAATTTATCTGTGGTCTGTTGAGGGTTGCACATACTGTCTGAAAACATGCTATCTATTCTAGCTGATATTCTCAGATACAAAGTGTGCATCCTTGAGATAACAAGAGGAAACAAAACTAGAAGTAATTTCAGAGGCATTCAATGTAACTCAAGCATGCGTGTAGAATGTGTCACTGAGGGGAGCTTGTTAAATTTAGTTGGCTGACGTGGAGAGCAGTTGCATGTTTACAGGACTTACAGGGAGATTATTCTAAAGAGGAAACATAGAGAATGTGCAAAAGAGACTGTGCACAGATCATATTGGTTGGGCAGAAACATGACATGCCTCAATATATAAAAACCAAACATTTAACACTTTATTTAGGTGGAGAATGCGAGAAATGACAAAACTCATTAACCAAGAAAGTCATAAGCTCATAAGCTTGCAATGCTCCACTTTGGGAGTTGTACTTCAGAAGGCCAGATAACAGAACGAAAACAAAGCAGAAATAAGAAAAGTCTTAGTCATGCTCTAGAAATCCTAGAAATGTGACTAGTATGTATTGTAAATGATATACAGTCAGCCGCTCATTATGGCAAAACAAAGAGTTTTCATGATCTTGTATCACCTTGAAGTGACTTATTTTGTGATAACGACTGTCTGACTGTAGATTATCCCAATTATTACATAGCTAATTAATGGAAACAGTTTCATTAGCTTACTTAGAAAGCATGGAAACACGAGCACAGCTTTCTAGGAAACTGGCTTCTCGGATAAGCGATCAGCTGCCATAGGCAACAGTCATTATTCAGAAATATCTGACCACATAATCACGCAATTGATCAATCAGAATCAAGTATTCCGGAGAGCCGTGTTATAAAACCAATTACACTATGGCACTAAGCTTTCAGTTTCTCTAAAAGCCTAGTCTCCAGCAGCGCTCTATTTTAGGTGTGTCAGAATGTACTTGATACTGCTTAGTGTGTGTGTGTGTGTGTGTGTGTGTGTGTGTGTGTTCTCACCTCTACCGATGGACACCCCTTTCTGCAGCACACAGATGTAGAGTTGCAGTGTGAGCTGGGGTGCAGAGCCCAGGAAGGCCTGTACGACCGATGTCCTGGCAAAAGCGGCCCTGTGGGTGACTAACTTCCCCTCTGCCTGGCCCACTTCCTGCTCCACCTCCTCGGTCTGCCCTTCCCGGGGCATCTGCTTCTTACGGGTGATGGTGACATATGGCTCCTCCACCTTTCCGGCACTGCCATAGATACAGAAGGCATCCAAGCACCTAAAGGAATAAAACCGAACTTTATTGTTTGAATAAATGAGTGGCCAAGGTTTAAAACAAACAAACAAACAAATATTATATATATATATATATATATATATATATATATATATATATATATATATATATATATATATATATATATATATATATATATATATATATACATACATACATACACAGTATGTGTGTGTGTGTGTGTATTCTAAAACAATTTTATATTTCTAAATATTTCTAAAATTATGTTTTTATATATTTACGGTAGGAAATGTACAAAATATATTCATGGAACATGATCTTTTACTTAATATCCTAATGATTTTTTGGCATAAAAGAAAAATCGATAATTTTGACCCATACTGTCAGGAATCCTGTTCATGCACTTCCGTTCGCTCACCAGAGATCACTTGCTCACTACTATGGACTCTTGCACCACACTGTTGCACTTCACTCCGGAATACAGTTCCCATCATCCATTGCACTGATTACACATACACAGCTGAATTCAATCAGACATGCTACATAAGCTATGGACTTCCTCTTTCTCACTGCAGAGTATTGTTCTGCGTTTATCACTCACGTTTATCATAGCTGCTTTACGGAGCCTAGTTTCTATTTCCATGATTGTGTAGCCTAGTGAACCAAACTGAGAGACCATTTTGAAAGGCTCAGGAAACCTTTGCAGGTGTTTTGAGTTGATTAGCTGATTGGCATGTCACCATATTCTAATTTGTTGAGATAGTGAATTGGTGGTTTTTGTTAAATGTGAGCCAAAATCATCACAATTAAAAGAACCAAAGACTTAAACTACTTCAGTCTGTGTGCATTGAATTTATTTAATACACGAGTTTCACAATTTGAGTTGAATTACTGAAATAAATGAACTTTTCCATGACATTCTAATTTATTGAGATGCATCTGTACATATCTGTTTGCTGATGCTCGACCCTGCCTGTGTATGACCATGTCTATGAATAAAGCTTTGCGTGTGGATCCGCACGTCTCACGTCTTGTTCGCCCCGTTACACATACAATGTATTTTTGCCTATTGCTACAAATATAGCCATGCTTCTTAAGAAGTTTTGTGGTCCAGGGTCACATATATTGCCTTGGGTAAAATAAAATAAAATAAAAATTGTTCTATACTTTTTTTTTTTTTTTTATTATAGTTGAAAGAAATAACAATATTGCATTTGGTCATTAAAAATAAAGATATTAGGGGTTACTGGATTGGCTGCAAATGTCCTATAAATGCTGAAGTCCAATTATATTCATCCTCCATGTCACAATAGACCATGTCACAGTTCAGAGAATTGCGCTCAATCCAGTGAGAGCTCACAAGCATAGTTCTAGCTTACCCGAGGACAGCTTCTGTAAGGCCTCAGTGGGCGATCTGTCCATCTCATTAATTTAAAATGCAGAGGCTAGGTCTCACAGGACAGGTAGTAGGTGCCAAACACTGATTGAGTATCTCCTATCCCAAACCTTGACAACAGCCTTGCTATTTTACAATAATAGGGTGCAGGCAACCTTGATGATAATGTGATGGATGACAGTGTGTTAAGAGAAGGCCAAGAGAGCCTTTACAGGCCATTCACACTAATTCAGTGAAATAAACAACTGAAATATACATGAATCACAAAGGTCTGAAACATTGCTGGGCTTTATCTAAATGAGCTGGCCCAGGTCATGTTGCTAAACTGTACTATTAGAAAAGGCAATATCAATGCTTCAATTATGCACACAGTCAATGCAAAAACACACAGAGACTGATAGAGATGGAACAGTTCACTGTGAGGCCTGGACTGGAATGGAAAGGAAACTGTCAATAACATACTAATAGATGATTTGAGGACACTAATTGTCCATAAATGGCTTGTGTAATTAATAAATAAATAAATAAATAAAATAAAATTTACACACACATACATATAATGTAATCTATTATTTATATTACCATTATGTGATGTATTCCAGCTAACATAACAATTTTTAAGACATTACAAGAACACAAGAACAGAGAACATAAATATAATGTTAATAATTGGTTCACAAAAACATTATTTAACATAAAAATAAAATATAAAAATAAAACTAAAGAAATACAAATCTTGTGCTAATGGTAGGGAACGTACTCGTTAAATTCTATCATTTAAAAAAACATATATCATAACATCATCTTTACTTCATGTGAAGTGGCTCTTTTTATTAGCATTAATTCATACAGTAAATAATTAATTGATGAAAAATGGACATGGTAATATTAAAAACATTCAATTGTGTTTCCAATAAACATACTGTTCAATATATCATGGCCTTGAGTAAAAAGCTACTGCAACTATTATCACTGTCACTTATTTTAAAAGCTATACAGGCATATCCAAATATAGATTATATTTTTTGTCTAATAGAATGTTAACAGCTTACAGAAAATTATTTAAAAGCACATTATCAGAAATGAAATGTGCGCATTTCGTGGAAAGCCCCGAGGACATGAAGCCTTGAGCCCTGAAACCATGAAACCTTTGACACGACTGCGCACTGTGGACTATGAATTAAACGACAAATATTCATAATATTTGTAACAGGTAAAGCACAGGTTCATGTGGGTTCGGGGGGAAAAAAAAGAAAGAAAGGAAAAAAAACAACCCACCTTCGTTATGTGTATAATTCGCTCACAATCATGGACATTGTTTATGTCTTCCTCCAATACGTAGATGGATAATTCCCTTCCACAGGCTTGTAATAAGGAGAAATGCATCCAAATAACGTTACACTGAAGAAGAATCGCAAATTGGCCACTCACCTTATTATCGGTCCTAGTTGTAGTATATGAAGCAGTAGCACTAGAGGTCTGTCTCTGCTCAGGTCTCTGTGAATAAAGATCAGTGTGAGCTGCACCAGCACGGATGGCACAAGCGTGAAGAGGAGCGTGAAGCACTGCCAAATCTGATCACCAGCGGAGCGATAAGTGCTGCTCAGATACAGAGCAGCCGTCGTCTCGGCCGTAAACAAAGAGACCGACACAAGGACAGAGCTAGGTAGTCTCATCCTCACTCAACCATGTTGGTTTTCTGCTCTCGGATCTCGTGAGCCTGCATTTTGAAGTTACAGTGGACGTATCAACCACCAGCAGCAGCAGCAGCCGCAGATTCACAGCTGATCGCCGCGGCGAATAGCGGTCGTGTAACCGGTAGAGGGCGCAGTGAGCTCAACGTTTACTGTGACAGCGGCGTGTTTATGGAGTCACGTTCTACCTGGGGCCTGTTTCATAACAAGTTAACCAAATAAACCAGGTTTATTTCAGTTAGTCTGACTTATTTTGAACCAAATCAACTGACAATAAATCAGACTACCTGAATAAACCTGATTTATTCGGTAAATTTGTTTTATGAAACAGGCCCCAGATCACCGGCGTCTATGACATCCTGGGTTGAGCCCATTTAATTTACACGTGTAGCCTATAATTCAAACCAGAATTCAGATTTTTTTTTTTTTTTTTTCAGTTTGTTTTAGATAAGTATGACCAACTTAAAATTAGGAATCAAATTAAGTTCGTAACCATCCATAAAACAAAGAAAAAGATTAAATCAAATCAGAGGGAAATTAAAAATACTGTATTTGACATCAGATGTGTCAAAAAGTATATAGGTCCCAATTCGCCTATTATACTATGCCCTAAAAGTATGTACTCTTTTTGTGAAGAAAAAGTAGCCTACATACTTTTGAGTATGTAGCAGAATAGTAGGCAAGCTTTGGGACATAATACTTTGTCATAGCTGTGTCTTCAACGGACGCTCTGATGCTTAGTTATGTGCATCCTGTAACTGTTTAAACTGCCCTGCTGTCAATCATCTTGTCACAGTTAACATCATCCACATTTCGTTTACTTTGATTTCCTACCGTATTGTAGAAATAAAGATAACTCTGCTCATGTGTTTGCATAATGATGCATTTCAAAGTTAATGACCAAACGTATCATTATAAAAGTTCACAGTGTTGCTGCAGATGAAATATAACGTAGATAACATTAATTTTTAATTTTTTTTTTTTTTTCATCAGGTTAGACACTGATTATTTATCAATCGGATCCCTTTATTTACCTGTCCGTCGGTCCCGCATATCCGCCATGTTTGTAGTTTTTTTTTTTATTTATTTTTTTTTTTTAAACACACTTTTTATGCTTGTTTGTAGTTCTAATCCAGGTGTGTCAAACTCAGTTCCTGGAGGGCCAGAGCCCTGCAGAGTTTAGACGCAACCCTAATTAAATCCACCTGATCCAGCTAGTCAAGTCTTTCAGGCTTATTTGAAAGCTACATGGTATGTGTGTTGGAAATAAACTCTGCAGTGCTGCGGCCCTCCAGGAACTGAGTTTGACACCCCTGTAATCGAATCCTGGTCCACCGCGCAATGTGTTGTGGGCAATATTAGCCGTTAGAGTGTGCATCACTCCATCCGGGAATCTTTGGCATACTTTTTTAAACATACTATGATTTGGGACATATTAATTCTATTTTTGAATACTATTTAGGACGGATAGTATGCGAATTGGGACGCAGTATATAAGTATAAGTTATTTGGATGTGTTCGGTTGTACGCACGTCAACAGCGTCGCCATCTTGGAAAGGTCTTTTTTATTTTTTGCAAGTAACGTCTGAAATTGAATACAAACTGTTAAAGTAGGCCTACAATGACAAATGGAACTAACAATCAATTTGTTGTGAGGGATTTAACAAAGTAAACATATAATAATAAAAAGAATAGGCTATATGCTTTACTCTAGTGGGGGATATAGGGGAAAAACTCAGTTCACAGATGACTCGATCTTATTTAAAATATATGTTTTGCTTTTTTGTTTCTTTTTAATTTGCACATGCAGGGAATAAGCAAAACGTTTTAATTCAGAGCAATATATATATATATATATTTTTAAACTTTAGACCATTTCTTCCATAGCCTAATATCAATGAGGTTATTAAATGATGTAAAAATCTAAATTGAAATCACAGTATAAAATGATTGTGAAGGGACATCTAACTGATTCATTTTCAGATGCACAAAAAGAGCATTCTGTTTGAATATTCAAAAACTTAGATGAAAATGACTTAAAGGGACACAAATTGTGAAGGGTATGAATTTCTTTAGCCTTGTTGAGTATTACAAAATTATTATGAACAGACCATATGTTACACAAAGATAAGGAAGGATAAATTTGTTTCCATGACGACATTGCTTTTAGGGCAGTACTGCTCTGTAGGCCTATATCTATCCACCCTATTCCTAAACGAGGAAGCCTATGGGCGAGACTTCCGGTTCATTAGCCGCTATAGGGAAATAACGAGAAGAATAACAACATGCAGTAAGCGGTAAAAGTGTTTGCATTTCAAACCAGTGTGTTCATAATTAAGATAAAATAATATGGTAAGACACACCAATTTGCAGTATCAAGCAGCAAAACGAGTGGTTTTGTACAGCTAAAAATAGCTGGAAGCAAATGAGACCGGAAGCAAGACCCATAAAATTTGCAAATGGCCATGCCCATTTTTACGTGCACTGTAAAATGTAATAAGTTGAATTTACTTAGAAAAAGTGAGGAAACCGTTTGCCTTAAAATTTCCAAGTAGAGTAGAGTATTAATATTTAGTTGGCGTAACTTAACACAATTTGTAGAGACAACTTGTTAATCAAGTCTACTTAAGTACTGTTGACTTAAAATCATTATTTGAGTTAACTTTCTATTAGTGTTCACATTACTGGAAAATATTAGGAAACCGATTGCCTTAAAAATTCCAAGTAAACTAAACTAAAAACAATAAGTTAAGACAAAAAGCAACAACTGAACTTGAGTTTAACATTGTTTATTACGGTATATAGTAAATCTCTTCAGGTACTACAGCGTACCAAACAAAGTCAGATGACCCAACTCTATAAACAGTTTTTTGAATGTAGCATTAACAATTTTTGACAAACAAAAAACACATCTTTACCCATGTTAATCTCATAAAGCAACTTAAAAGTGCAGAGCGAATGCAGCTAAAAAAAGGATCCTGACTGCTTGACAATCTTTGACGTGAAACTGAACAGGTGACTTTTTTAAATAATCAACACTAGCTTAAGTCTTAACAGTGCTTACAATTAAAAAAAATACGTTTAGCAATAACACTGCTCTAAAACTTAAGAACATTTTTTAAACATTCTTTAACGTTTAAAAACATTTTCAACAAAGTTTGACAGGTAACAACTGAAAAGTGTAATTAAACAAACTTCTGTGCAACCAGAAGATTAAAGGGATTCAACCATCCCTTTAAAACAATCTCAAACAGCTTCAACTTACATCAGCAGCAGATTTTTAAGTGACTGTAGTTTTGGTTTCAGAGATTTGTGTCCAAGAGAAAGAAACACTCTCTGAATAAAATCAAAGGCGTTCTTGAGCTGTGGAGGGTACTCCAAATTCAACGCATATATCAGCCCAAAAAGTAGACACATGGCATCTGGAAGATTTTCAAGATCATCCATCGCGATGACTCCTTCCAAGATGATTGCGGTGTTCGAAGCTTCCAAATGCAGTGCTTGTGGGGAATCCTGGCTATCTTCTGGTATCATAGTCAGTATCCCGATGGAAATCTGGGGTGTGTCACATTCACAGTCCTAATTTAAAAAACAAAAAAGGAACAGCAATATTATAATTTTTGTTACATTATAAATGGGAAATCTCACAAAAGTATATGTCACCTAAAGAATCAGGACCATCTCTTGGGCCATGTTCTAAAAAAAAAAGATACAATTACATTTTACAGTGTATGTATAACATAAAATTAAATATGAAATTAGTTAATAAGACAGTAACATACACTGAACAAAATTATAAACGCAACACTTTTTTTTTTACCCCCATTTTTCATAAGCTGAACTCAAAGATCTAAGACTTTTTCTATGTACACAAAAGGCCTATTTCTCTCAAATACTGTTCACAAATCTGTCTAAATCTGTGTTAGTGAGCACTTCTCCTTTGCCGAGATAATCCATCCACCTCACAGGTGTGGCATATCAAGATGCTGATTAGACAGCATGATTATTGCACAGGTGTGCCTTAGGCTGGCCACAATAAAAGGCCACTCTAAAATGTGCAACAACCTACACATTCGTTCAGGTGAATTTTCAAGAATGAGGCCATTCAAAACAAAAACTTGATTAAAAAAATGCAGCCAAAGATGCAGAGATTAGCAAATGTTAGACTGCTCATTTCGATGAACACAATCCAACAATTTGATCAAAAAAATATAACATCCAAGTCAAGTCAAGTCAAGTTGAGCTTTATTGTCATTCCGCTACATGCGGGGGCATACAGTGGAATGAAATGTCGTGCCTCACAGGACCACGGTGCTACATAAATACAGGCATACAACAATGGAGTAAGACAATATAAACCTATACACAACTATCCTACTGATAGATTTTGACTATAAATATACTATCTATAAAAAGTACCTATACAAACTAAAAAATACAAACTATACGAATGCTTCAGATAAATACTGTACATGTGCAAGGAGAAACATTGAGTTCAAGCAGCTGGCTGGGGAACAGTGCAGGATGATTTGTAGTGCATGAGCATGTAAACATACATATATTACTGAGTTCTTTTTGTGGGATTTGTGTATACACAGCAGTGTGTGTGAAAAGTGACTAGTGCGCATAGGAGGAGAGTGTGCTACTACAGGTGGTTTGTACAGGCCCACTCACCTGTGTGTAGCACACTTCGAATTGCACGTTACATGTTACAGGAGGTAGGGGGTTTGTATGGGGGTTCAGAGAGGGGCGGGGTGATTTGAGTTCAGGGCTCTCACAGCCTGGGGGAAAAAGCTGTTGAGCAGTCTGGCAGAATGGGCTCTGATGCTCTGGTACCGTCTTCCTGATGGTAGGAGCTGGAAGAGACTGTGGGAGGGGTGTGGAGTCCTTCACGATACTGTTGGCTTTGCTGGAGCATCGTGTGAGGAAAATATCCAGGATGGAGGGGAGAGGGGCCGATGATCCTTGCAGCAGTGTTCACTGTCCGCTGGAGGGTCTTGCGGTCTGCTGCAGTACAGTTCCCGTACCAGACAGTGATGCAGCTGGTCAGCACACTCTCAATGGTGCCCCTGTAGAAAGTGGTGAGGATGGGTGGAGGGAGACTTGCTCTTTTCAGCCGGGCGGAGGAAGTGTAGGCGCTGTTGTGCCTTCTTGGAGAGTGACATGGTGTTGGTGGACCAGGTGAGATCCTCTGTGATGTGCACCCCAGGAATTTAGTGCTGCTGACTCTCCACAGGCGAGCTGTCGATGGTCAGTGGGGGTGATCACGGAGTTTCTCCTGAAGTCCATCACAACCTCCTTTGTCTTACTCACATTGAGGGACAGGTTGTTAGTGCCACACCATTCAGCCAGCTGTGCCACTTCCTCTCTGTAGTGCGTTTCATCGTTGTTGCTGATGAGACCTACCACTGTTGTGTCATCAGCGAACTTGATGATGTGGTTGAGCTGGACTTGGCAGTGCAGTCGTGGGTCAGCAGCGTGAAGAGCAGCGGGCTGAGCACACAGCCTTGTGGGGCACCTGTGTTCAGTGTGGTAGTGCTCGAGGTGTTGTGGCCGACACGGACTGACTGAGGTCTTCCGGTTAGAAAGTCCAGGATCCAATTGCAGAGGGAATTGTTAAGGCCCAGCAGGTTGAGTTTATTTATGAGCTGTTGTGGGATTATTGTGTTGAATGCTGAGCTGAAGTCAATGAACAGCATTCTAACGTAGGAGTCTTTATTTTCTAGGTGGGTAAGAGCCAGGTGGAGAGTGGAGGAAATTGCATCGTCCGTAGAGCGGTTCGGACGGTATGCAAACTGGAGCGGATCGAGTGCGTTGGGGAGGCTGGTTTTGATGTTGTGCATGACTAACCTCTCAAAGCACTTCATTATGATTGGAGTCAGTGCTATGGGATGGTAGTCATTTAGACAGGACACAGGTGATTTCTTTGGTACCGGTATGATTGTTGTGGATTTGAGACATGTGGGGACGACTGCCTGGCTCAGCGAGGTGTTGAAGATATCTGTTAGGACATCTGTCAGCTGTGCAGCACAGTCTTTCAGTACACGGACAGGTATGTTGTCGGGACCCGCAGCCTTGCGTGGGTTGATCCTAGATAGGGACTTCCTTACGTCGGCTGGAGACAGACAGAGCGCCTGGTCGTTGGGAGGTGTGGGCAGTTTTGTGCAGGTGTGTCATTCTGCATTTCAAACCGTGAGTAAAAGTGGTTGAGTGCATCTGGGAGGATGTGTCGTCATCACAGGCCTGTGGCGGGGGCTTGTAGTCTGTGATGGTCTGAATAGCTTGCCACAGGCTCCGTGTGTCACTGCTGTCTGTGAAGTGATTGTTGATTTTTTGAGCATATGACCGTTTTGCATTTTTGATGCTGCGGGACAGATTGGCTCTTGCTGTTTTGAGGGCTGCTTTATCTCCTGATCTGAATGCTTCATCTCTGGACTTTAGCAGCCCACAAACCTCTGCTGTCATCCATGGCTTCTGGTTGGCGCGTGTGGTGATGGTCTTGGTGACTGTCACATCATCAGTGCACTTTTGGATGTAAGCAGTCACAGTTTCAGTGTACTCCTGCAGGTCTATGTGGTTGTTGTAGGTGGCCGCCTCTTTGAACATGTTCCAGTCTGTGTCCTGGAAGCAGTCCTGCAGTGCTGAGGTGGCATTGTTTGGCCATACCTTGATCTGTTTGTGAACCGGTTTGGCCAGTTTCAGAAGTGAATGTTGCTATGTAACTCTACCTTACTTAATCTGATTATTACTTGGTCGATTGCTGTTTATTAAGCAACTGAAAAATATGACAAACAAGAGATGACTCACCTCTCCATGTGCTTCTCCCATCATCAGATGCACTGCTGCAAATCGATTCCACCTATTGGTGGAACTGTGCATAACCACTCATTTCAAAATATTCATTATTGTAAGTAAAGTGTAATTGAACCTATTTAGTTTAATAACTTTCACTGCTAAAAAGTTGTCATTACTTTGTTAAACTTAGTAAAGTCAACAAACTTATTCAAAATAAGTTATAATCACTTACTTTTATTAGTAAGATCATCAGTTACGTTTTACAGTGGAAGAATAAGGCGGATAAGGCAGGGTAAACCATTCTTGAAAAAAAGTTCCAGCCCTTTCAAAACACTCAGAATGCTCAATAGAGTCAAATGCCTTATAGAAGTCTAGAAACAAATGGCACCTTCTTCAATAAGATCAGAATAATCCATCATATCCCATACAAGATGTATTTTACTAGAAATATGTCTACCCTTTATAAAAGCTGATTTGAGTTATTGAAATAATATCTTCCAGACAAGGTTTTAATCTTTTTGCAAATAGAAAAGTTAGCCTTTTATAACAGGATTTAGGAGAAGGATGGGCCACCAATTTTCAATGAGGATTGTCTTTATTTGGCTTTGGCAGAAGTGTAATAAGACCTTTTTTCATAGAGTCTAGTGATTCACCAGAACTTAAACAGTCTTCAAATACATGTGAAAATCGAATTTCATAGATCTTTCCAAAGAATTCTATGAAATTACAATGGAAAGCCATCAGGACCGGGACTTTTATTTAAAGGAGTTTTGAATAAAATACAATCTAACTCTTCTAAAGTTATGGCTTTCATAAGCCATCATGGAAAGGTTAGCGATCACACCTGTGCTGTCATATATTAATTTTACATATTTGATAATTTGATATATTAATGCCAAGTAGGCGGTCATTTGGCTGCATGATTTTGTTGAGAACTTTTTTTCCCTCTGTTTAAAAACAGAAATTTTGCAACAGGTTGGCCCAAAAAAGAAAGACACTACACATTTTTATCCACCTAATTTTTCAACGTGAATGGGCTAAGCTTCCTATTCATTAGCCGGTATAGCCTAGGTAAATAGAGGAATAACAAAGTGCTCTATTTTGCTCTAAAAACCAGTGTATTTTTGTTGATTACGATCTTAAATCGAAAGAATATTGTAACATTTTTTATATTGTAACTAACAGGCATTTGCAATATCAAGCAGTATGAGAGACTGCTTTTGCACGCCGTAAATCTTGCACATTCAAGTTTAAAATGCCAGTTCCTGCTTTTACTTGAGAATGTAGTCTGATGTATTTCGGTGATTTGATGACTTCTAGCAGGTGAACGGACTTTTTTCTAAGGGTGAACAGATAGCAGCAAAAGGAAGAGGCAGTAACCGCTGAGGAAAAAGTAATCCCACTATAGTTCATGAAATGGGTGGTCGGATGGAACAGAGAAAGATAAAGTTACAAATAATAGAGTCAAATTAAATAGAAATGTAAATATAGTAAAATATGAAGTTAATGGCATTTATTTATTTTAATTAATTTATTTATTTTACCCTTTGACACTGTTCAGCCCAGGTCTAGTGGTGCTAATCACTTATGGGACTCCTTCATTTTTTTTAGATTACAATTTATTTAGAATATCTAATTGCACTCCTGCATATATCAACACTAACCAAGCTGTAATTTATAACAAACACCAATAGAGGGCACTGATTTAAAAAACAAAATAAAATCTATAGTTTCATCACACTGCTCCCTGTCAGGATCAAGCACTTGTTGTAGCATACAGAGCACACCCGCCCTACATACGGTCCATGCCCAGGACCATGACTTACCCAGTTACTCTGACCCCTCCAGTAGGACAAGTGTTCTCACACCCTAATGGTAGAAATAACCTCCTCTGTGTGTGTGTGTGTGTGTGTGTGTGCGTGTGCGTTCTTTATTCCTGCCTTTTTCTTTTTCAAATCTGTAACTGTCAAAGCACCTTATTACTGATTTTCTGGAGCTCAGTGATCAAACTACAGATCGTCAACACACTCTCAATAGGTAAATGATTTCATTCTTAAATTTAAATACAAATTTAACTTTAAAGTTGTGTCTGGTTTTCAAACAAACAAGTTCTTTTCTCTTATTTTGATCACATGTACGTGTGATCAGCTCTGTTAAACTGAGGATACTCCTCTTCTCCATTAAGTAACAGAGACATTGAATTTATAATACATAGATTTTTTTTAATTATTATTTATTTATTTATTACTAACAGAGGTTACACTCTTATTACTGATTTTCTGGAGTTCAGCTAACTACACAGACTGTCAGAACACTCTCAACAGGTAAATGATTTCTTTCTTAAAATGTCTATAATTTTTAACTTTCAAATTGTAACTGGTTCATGTCATGACTTTTTCTCTTTTCAGTTCAAGAGAACATATAAGTGTGACCAACCCTGTTCAGTTAAGGACACTTCTCTCCTCTTCACCACTAAGCAAGTTAAAAAAAAAAAAAATACTGAATTTATGGTCCTTTTTTGTTTTTACAAAAACAAATGGAAGGAGATGCATTGTAACTCTAATCTCAATGTATTTCAGATGCATCACATCCTACAACCTCATAATCTTCAGAGAGAAACAGGCACTCAGTCACACCAAAATACACATAATGATGGATTTGCGGGCATCATAGAGGATTATTAAAATAGAGTATTTCACTGGAACTTGGTCTTAATTTCACCATTTTATTTTACTTCTTGAAGTATTTATTTATGTTCCATTTATTAATGTATTCTGCTAATAACTGTTGTTAGAACGCTGTCATTTTTGCTACAAATTCACATAAAAAATAAAAGTACCTAAATGACACATGTTGTTGTTTTTATGTAAAACCCTAAGACACTACAAGATATTATTATACCAGGCAGATAGAGGGGTAAAAAACAATATTAATCAATAATATATACAAATAATATAAATAATAATATAAATATATTAATACTAATTAAAATAAACTGTTGTTAAAAAGGTTATTTTTAACACCATTAAGGTCCTATATAGCATTTTCAAAGCATGGTTCTTTATGGAACCCTATTAAAAGGGTTCTATTTAGCACCAAAGAGGGTTCTGCTATTGTTACAAGCCGAAGAACCCTTTTCTGGTACTGTTTAGAACCATTTTTCTTAAGAGTATAGGTACTACAAGGAGAAGGTGATTTATGAGGACATTTCCCCATGTCCCCATATTTCAAAAGGCTTATAAATCATACAGAATGAGTTTTTTTGAGAAAGTTAAAATGCACAAAGTTTCCTGTAAGAGGTAGGTTTAGGTATAGGGTTGGTGTAGGGCGATAGAAAATACGGTTTGTACAGTATAAAAACCATTACGCCCATGGGATGTCCCCACTTTTCACAAAAACAAACGTGTGTGTGTGTGTGTATACATATATATATATGTGTGTGTGTGTGTGTTTTATGTATATTATGTATTTGCAAGTTAGTCTGAGTAAGAGTTCATAAGACTAAATTTAAGTTAAAATTAAATTATGACCAAATGCTGTATATGTAAATGGCAAATTAATGAAAATGTAAAACAAAATAATTCATTTCACTTTTTCCATATAAACTTCCTATCAAGTTGCCATTTTATATTTCATAATTGCAACTTTACTCTGAATCAGAAGACTCCCATACCTTCTTATGCGAAGTACCTTTTTATACTGCATTTAAACGGGTGTTCTTTCATTCAGGTCAAAGTGTTTACAGCAAGTCCTATTATATATCCTGTATGTTATATATATATATATATATATATATATATATACAGTCATGGCCAAAAATACCGGCACCCTTGGTAAATATGATCAAAGAAGGCTGTAAAAATTAATCTGCATTGTGAATCATTTTGATCTTTTATTTAAAATTTTTTTTAAAAATCTAACGTTTTATTGGATAATAAGAATTTAAAATGGGGGGAAATATCATTATGAAATAAAAGTTTTTTATCAAATACACATTGGACACAATTATTGGCACCCCTAGAAATTCTTATGAGTAAAATATCTCTGAAGTATATTCCCATTCATATTCACAATTTGAAGCACTCCAGCGTGGTTATGAACATGAAATTATCCAGCCATGGCTTCCTGTTTCACAGAAATATAAATAGGAGGGAAAACAAAGCCCAAAGATACTGTATTTAAATACTGCACACCTAGGTATGTCGAGAATGGCAGGAGGGGAGTCCTGCATGGGTTTTATTCATTCAAAGAATTTGAGGGCTACTGCTCGGTTGATTGTTGATTGTGATGGAGGTGAATTTCAGAATGAGTAGATGCAATTTTTTTTTTTTTCTCATGTGTCATGTTTATAGTCTATGGTCTTAATCTATATTTGTATATACAATTATATTTTCTGTTTTGTTCTTTGAAATAATAATAAAAAAAAAAGATCACTGTTATCAGTTTGGTTTTTTGGAGGCACCATGCATAAAATAGGATGCAGACACTGAAAATATACTGTATGTAGTCAATTGAATTTAAAACTACTTTATTGGCTTAAATATTTCACATGCAGAATTGCCAAAGCAAAAGAAAAATGTCCAAAATTATACTAAATAAATAAATAAACAAGAACCATGACAGAGGACAGATTAAAATAAGAAAGGCATCAGCTATTTGCACTAAGTGATAGCAGGATTTTCTGCTATTTAAACTACTTATTGCAAACAGTGGTAATTATCTGCACCTCAGTATTGTACTACAATATAAAACAGTATGCAATAATAACTTATTGAGTGTAAATTATAATTTTAATTCAAATTATTAAATGGATATCACCTTATTGGGACAATAAAGCCCTCCCTCACAACTTTTTGATTATTTCCTTAATTTTTATTGAAAATAAATGCTTTTTTGAAGTGATTTGAAATTTGAAAAGGGAGAAAAAACTTTGCTAGAAGGCGGATTCGAACCTGGATCGATCACGTCAAAATGTAAAAACCACGCGTTTTACCATCTGCGCCACTAGAGCTGACGACTGAAATTATCTTTTGTAATCTTGACTAGCCTAATAAGAAATATATAAGGGTTAAAGGGTAATATTACAATATACACAGTGAAGTAAAGTGCAACAGAATGTTAATAAATATACTACACAGATATTACAAAATAAACTCTGTAATTCCGTATCATTTTACCTGAGATGAGACATGGTTAAAATCATGTATATGTGCTGTATTACATTTTATTGTTTTATTTTTTTTCCACCTTAGCATTCTTAATACTTTTACATTTTAGTAGAGTATTCTGTTAAGTATGCGCATGCGTTTTTATGACGTGTTACGTCATGCACGACGCGAAAACACCTACCCCCCGCCCCCATACACCCAAAGCGCGTGCTGTAAAAAGCCCGTCAAACAGCGCCTGATTACTGAACTAAGTTATGTTTTGTGCTAATACTGTCAAAACACACCAGGTTTATGTATAGACTCAGTTGGTTATGTCTAAAATGAAGGTAAACAGCTGAGAGAAACGCATGCGTGCCTGTATATTAGATGCCTGCAGGTCTTAAAGGGGCAGTACTAAACATGCTGCCGACTGTAATTAAAGGGATAGTTCACCCTAAAATTGTAATTCTGCCATTATTTACTCACTCACATGTTGTCCCAAACCTGTATTAATTTCTTTCTTGTGCTGAACACAAAAGAAGATATTTTGAAGAATGTGGGTAACCAAACAGTTGCTGGTTCACATTGACTTTAACAGTAGGGAAAAAAATACTATGGAAGTCACTGTAGACCAGCAACCGTTTTGTTTTCCACATTCTTCAAAATAGCATTTATTTTCAGCAGAAGAAACTTGTTCAGGTTTTGAGTGAGTAAATGAAGGTATAAAAATCAAACACTAGCCTATTTTAATTTTGGGGTGAATTATTCCTTTAATGTTAATAAAACACCAAACACAAAGAGAAAAATCACTCACTACTCTTGACTGAAAAACTTTAATACAGTTGCTTTAATAGGAATCAATCCATATAGTGTTTTATTTTTATATTTGTTCATTCAATTTATTGAATGCTCCTGCTAAATACACCTATTGTAGACTACCTGAAAATAAAACACTGTTTATTTTATTTGTATATTATGTGTATTTGTAATGTGTATCTTTGCTCTCATTTTTTAATAACAAAGATAAAATAATGACAACGATTTTTATCTTCACCCACTTTGGCCTAAATATCCGCCATACTTTTTTATATTTTGTTACCTTGAAAGGCTTTGTCTTTATAGTAGGGAAATTAGTCTGGCTGTACTGCTCAAACAGCTTGCAAAATAGAAAATCCAACATGACAAAGAATTGTGATAATATTGTGAATCGTGATATTTAAATTTTTTTTTTTTTTTAAATCGTGATATTTTTGCCATATCGCCCACCCTAGCTGAGGGGACCAAACCCATACCCCCATTTTGCCCCTGCCCTCCGGAGGTCTGTGCACGCCACTGCTCATCAGGCATTATAGGAGACAATTTAGAGCTGTTAATTTTTTTTTTTAAATCGTGATATTCTTGCCATATCGCCCACCCTAGCTGAGGGGACCAAACCCATACCCCCATTTTGCCCCTGCCCTCCGGAGGTCTGTGCACGCCACTGCTCATCAGGCATTATAGGAGACAATTTAGAGCTGTTAATTTTTTTTTTTTTAAATAAAAGATCAAAAGGATTAACAATGCAGATTAATTTTCACAGCCGCCTTTGGTCATATTTACCAAGGGTGCCGATATTTCTGGCCATGACTGTGTATATATATATATATATATATATATATATATATATATATATATATATAGGCTACAGCAGGGGTACTCAAATATAAACTTGAAAGGTCCACTTACCAAATTTCCATTCAGTCCGAGGTCCGGAAAAGTGATGGTCAAATTCCAAATAGAGAACTCCAACAAAACAAAAAAAAAAGGCAACCCCCAGAACTTTCGAACTGTACACAAAAAACGACATGGTAGGCCTTTTAGTGTGTAAGGTGACACCTTCTTTGTGCCGCCAGTTGTTTAAACTTGGGCATAAAAGGTGTGAGGGCCAGGCGGAGGCACTGATGTAAGTGTTCATTGGTGAGTGTGCTGTGGTATGCGTTTTTCACCATGTTCATGGTTGAAAAGGCAGATTCACAGCAGTATGTTGAGGGAAACATTGTGAGAATTTGAAGGGCCACTGCACTGGAAGAAGCAGCACTGGCCCATGGGAAGACTTCAGTTGAGAATTCTGCAATATTTTTCACAAGAAATGGATTTTCGATACACAGCAAGACTTGTTTTCCCAGAGTGAAATCTTCAAAGCGAGTTTGGAAATTTTTAATCAGCTTGTCCAGGAATTCAGCATAATTGTGATGGTGATGTTTTCCTGCAGTCTGATCCAAAAGTCTTGGGAAGTGAAGCAGGTCCTGCTGTAAGTCACATTTGAACACCTCCAGCTTCCTCTGGAAAGCACGGACAGCTGACATGAGGCCACACACTGTGCTGTTTTTGCCCTGGAGCTTCATATTAAGGTCATTGAGATGGGAAGTAATGTCAGTTAGAAAAGCAACAATTTCCATTTTCTCTTCATTCTTCATGAAATCCACAAACAGTTTGGCTTTTGCACTCTTCTGATCCAACAGAAATGTCTCCAGCTCTTTCCGCAGTGCCCAAAACCGCTCCAGTACCTTGCCTTTACTAAGCCACCAGACATGGTTGTGAAGGAGCAAATCATCAAATGTTGCATTCACCTCTATTAGAAATGAGCGCAACAAACGATGTTGCAGAGCAGAGGATGCTCTCAGATAGTTGACAAGTTTCATGACTGTTGTCATGACTTCCGAGTACCTTTCTCCAAGGCTGGCACACAAAACCATCTGGTGAATTATGCAGTGGTATGCCATGAGGTCAGGGTGGTGAGCTCTCAAGCGTGACACTAATCCCCTCTCTCTCCCAATCATACATGGCGCTCCATCAGTAGCAATGGAAACAACATGCTTCAGGTCTATCTCTCTGTCTCTAAGCATCTGTGTCACTGCTTCATAAATCTCATCCCCCCTTGTGTGTCCATGGAGGTTTGTGAGACCCAAAACATCTTCATGAAATTCTCCCTTTTCTTCATCAAAAAATCTGACAAAGACCATGAGTTGTGCATTGTCTGTGGATTCATCCACAGCCAATTAAATGAATTTGGCTTTTTTTTATAGCAGAACTAAGTTGTTCAAGCAAATCATCAGCAAGTATTTCAGTTCGTCTTGCAGCAGTGGAATCAGAACAGGGTATTTGGCTTATTTTCTTAATTTTTTCATCCTTTTGATTCCATTCAAACAGAGCAGTCACCACTTCACTCATACACTTCTTGACTATTTCAGCATCAGAGAAGGGTTTCTTGTGTTTTCCCAGGACCCATGCTACTCTTAGTGAGGCTTCCGTTGCCCACTCCTGTTGTGTGGCTGATCTAACTATTACACTGCTTGTAGCTTCATAGGATGATTTCAGCTGTTTTTCTGTGTTCTGAGGGTAATTTTGTTCAAAATGTGTATGCTTGGTTTCATAATGGCGTTTCACATTACCACTTTTGATGATTGCTACCGTGTCGTTGCAGATTAAACACATTGGTTTTGTGCTTCCCGCGGGGAGCACGAATGCATATTTTTCTGTCCACTCACTTTTAAACTCGCAGTTTTCTAAATCAACCTTTCTTTTCTTGTCAACGGGCAGCTTTGAGCACGCCATTTTCACTTTTAGTCAGCAAAAAAAGTTACCGATATTTGCAGTGCTCGCAAACGATGAGACTGCCTGGCCCAGAGCACGTGACCGGTGGATAAATATCGCTGCCTTCAGTGACTGAGTGAATGACGTTGCTATAGCGATGCTGTTACAGCTGCTGTGATTGGACATAGATGAAGCAGCCAAACCGAGTAGAAGCCTCAAAGATATATAGCGCGGAATCACAATTGCGCACTGCACTGAAAACTCATTTGGATTATGATTAAAATAGCATGTTGATTTTGGCGTTGGTCCAGATTTAACCGTGTCTGGGTCCGGATACGGCCTATTGAGTACCCCTGGGCTACAGTATATATGTCACGTGTCGGCCCGTCTGAGTTCCTGTTTTACTTATTTGGTTTAGTTCTGTTTCTCGTCAGTTGATTATCGATTCATTGTAATGAGTTGCATTATCTTGTTTGCTCTTTTGTTCCTGTCTGTTTATAAGCCCTCTGTTTTCCCTCATTATTTGTCCGGTCTTGATGTTAATAAATGGGAAAGTGAGTTTATGTTTGTTTCGTTCTCCGAGTCCTTTTTTGTTTCAGTCTGCGAAAACCACATATCCGTGACAGAAGACGAGACCGACCAAGATATGGAGTTTGCGGAATATTTCGCCGCCCTAGCCCTCCGGAATCTTCCATTCTACGATTTCGCCTGGGAATTCTGTCAACTCGCCGCGGCAACGGCGTGGGATGACGCCACCTTAATTAGACTGTTCCGGCTCAGAGCCAATCTCTACCGTCCTGTAGACCTCCCAGACACCACGGGATTGTGTTGGAGAGAGGCTGTTCTTCGGTGTCTGGGAAGCGTCCGGGCCCGAGCCGGAACCAACCCGTCAGCCGCGGCTCCCCCTCGTCAGTCGTCATCTCCGGCACTCTCTAACCTCGCCAGTGCCCGCCGTTCGCGGCCACCCAAGCCCGCCACCAAGGAGTATAGCAAGCCCGCCGCCAAGGAGTATGGCAAGCTCGCTGACAGAGGCTGAAGTGCCTGTAGGAATTTTGAGTATGAGGGGATGTCGTACCCACCTGTGCCTGCTCCTTGCCAGTGCCCGCCAGTGCCAGCTCCTTGCAAGAGCCCTCCTGTGCCTCCGCTGGTCCCGTCCAGCTCTCTTGTGCCTCCGCTGGTCCCGTCCAGCTCTCCTGTGTCTCCACTGGTTCCGTCCAGCTTCGCGCTTCCAGAGCGCCCCCAGTGCCTGTGCCACGAAGGCGCCCCCAAGAGTCCGCGCTGCCAGAGCGCATCCAATAGTCCGCGCTTCAAGAGCGCCCCCAAGTGCCTGCGCCACAGAGGCGCCTCCCTAGCTCCGCGCTTCAAGAGCGCCCCAGTGCCTGCGCCACGAATGCGCCCCCAAGAATCCGCGCTTCCAGAGCGCCCCCAAGAATCCGCGCTTCCAGAGCGCATCCAAGAGTCCGCGCTTCAAGAGCGCCCCCAAGTGCCTGCGCCACAAAGGCGCCTCCCTAGCTCCGCGCTGCCAGAGCGCATCCAAGAGTGCCTCCGCCAAGAGTGCCTCCGCTGGTCCCGTCTAGCTCTCCTTTGTCTCCACTGGTTCCGTCCAGCTTCGCGCTTCCAGAGCGCCCCCAGTGCCTGTGCCACGGCGCCCCCAAGAGTCCGCGCTGCCAGAGCGCATCCAATAGTCCGCGCTTCAAGAGCGCCCCCAAGTGCCTGCGCCACAGAGGCGCCTCCCTAGCTCCGCGCTTCCAGAGCGCCCCCCAGTGCCTGCGCCACGAATGCGCCCCCAAGAATCCGCGCTTCCAGAGCGCCCCCAAGAATCCGCGCATCCAAGAGTCCGCGCTTCAAGAGCGCCCCCAAGTGCCTGCGCCACAAAGGCGCCTCCCTAGCTCCGCGCTGCCAGAGCGCATCCAAGAGTGCCTCCGCCAAGAGTGCCTCCGCTGGTCCCGTCTAGCTCTCCTTTGTCTCCACTGGTTCCGTCCAGCTTCGCGCTTCCAGAGCGCCCCCAGTGCCTGCGCCACGAAGGCGCCCCCAAGAGTCCGCGCTGCCAGAGCGCATCCAAGAGTCCGCGCTTCAAGAGCGCCCCCAAGTGCCTGCGCCACAGAGGCGCCTCCCTAGCTCCGCGCTTCCAGAGCGCCCCCCCAGTGCCTGCGCCACGAATGCGCCCCCAAGAATCCGCGCTTCCAGAGCGCATCCAAGAGTCCGCGCTTCAAGAGCGCCCCCCAGTGCCTGCGCCACGAAGGCGCCCCCAAGTGTCCGCGCTTCCAGAGCGCCCCCAAGAGTCCGCGCTGCCAGATAGCCCCCAAGAGTCCGCGCTGCCAGAGCGCCCCAAGAGTCTGCGCCGCCAGAGCGCCCCCAAGAATCTCTGCTGGTTTCATCCAGGCCCGCGCTGCCAAAGCGCCCCCTAGAGAATTCTTTTTTTGGGGGGGGGGCTATACCCCTGAGAGTCCTGCTCCGTCTTGGGCGCCCAAGCTCCCTGCTCCACCATGGCCACCCAAGTCCCCGGATCCACCATGGCCTCCCAAGCTCCCTACTCTGCCATGGTCACCCAAGTCCCCGGATCCGCCAAGGCCACACGAATCCCTGGATCCGCCATGGCCTCTCAAGCTCCCTGCTCCGCCAGGACCTCTCAAGCTCCCTGCTACGCCATGGCATCCCAAACACCCTGACCCGCCATGGCCGCTGGAGTCCCCTGACCCGCCATGGCCTCCCAGAGTCTCCTGTTCCGCCCTGGATGCCTCCCCCTGTATCCCTGTCCTGCACCGGCTTCCAGGGCGCCCACCCTCCATCCCCGGTGGTATTGTTATGGCGCAGGACGCGCCTTCCGGGAGGGGGAGGTACTGTCACGTGTCGGCCAGTCTGAGTTCCTGTTTTCCTTATTTGGTTTAGTTCCGTTTCTCGTTAGTTGATTATCGATTCATTGTCCTCACCTGAGTTGCATTATCTTGTTTGCTCTTTTGTTTTTTTGCAACGGTCGTCTAGTCAATTTCTTCTTTCGGTTCCTCGTTCACATTTTAAAATGAAAGACGACCGGGCTTTTGCTGTGGCAGCACCTAGGCTTTGGAACAGTCTTCCCCTCCACATTAGATCTACTCCTTCTCTTTCTTTGTTTAAATCTGCTTTGAAAACCCATTTTTATTCTGTATGTTTTAATTCTGTTTGAGGGTGTACAATTTTATTTGTCCCTTTGTTTGTCTTGATTGGGTATGTTTTTACTTTGTTTTATATTTGATGTACAGCACTTTGGTTGCAACTCCTGTTGTTTTAAATGTGCTTTATAAATAAATAAACTAAACTAAACTAAACTTTGTTCCTGTCTGTTTATAAGCCCTCTGTTTTCCCTCATTATTTGTCCGATCTTGATGTTAATAAATGGGAAAGTGAGTTTGTTTTTTTCGTTCTCTGAGTCCTTTTTTGTTTCAGTCTGCGAAAACCACATACCCATGACATTATATATATGTACAGCCAGTACAATAAGTATTGAATGACACAGGGAAAAATGATTGAACACATGAAAAAAGGGAGGTGCAAAGGTGCATGGAAAGCCAAGACACCAGCCATGCCCGCAGCCAGGGGGGGGGGGTCGTGTGGTTCGAACGACCCACCCCATACTGCCAAAGGTCCAGAATTTAAGTATGTTTTTTTTTTTTTTTTAAATAAACAAGTGTTCTTTTAAATAACAACTACATTTAAAGCCATAAAAATTATTAAATACCTTAGTTAGTATAAGAAAAAAAATTAATTTTAATTTCAAAAAGTCTTACATTTGGGGAAGGAAAGACAAGAATCGCGTTATGGATTAAATGTGCTAGTCATTTGAAGCGCCACACGGACCTTTTATCCGCTCAGATCAAATTCAAACAGCAGCGGAGTGCAAGATTACTAGAGCAGACGCGTTACTAGCGAGCACTAAACAGCGCTGTGAGATCCAGAATGAAGCGCTTGAAATCAGCGAGGGACACAATCTGTGCGCAACGAGAAAGTCAGAATAATTTACCATGGATTTATTTTACTGTAACACTAACTGCACCATGGTATTGCGGCAGAAATGAGAGATATATCGAATTGTATTGGTATAACATGTATTAAAGGAGTAATGAAATATAATTACAGTATTTTGTGATTAAGCTAGTTTGTGCATTTATACTAAATGTATTAGACCACTCTTCTTCATACAAATACCTAGAACCATGTATAGGCCAAGACAAGTTAATTTTTATACAATGGTATCGAGGTGCTATAGGCCTGTGTTTTTACTGGTTATCATGTATGCTATGGAAGACCAAGGGTTCATTTTAATAACTCAGTCAGAATAATTAAATTGCACCATATAAAATGAGTTTCTTTTGATAATGAACATGAATTTACATCTGCATCCTAACAGATGTAATCCTGCATCCTCAAGCTACTGTCAAATGTGCATTTTTAAGAGACAAAAAGTAATATTACTAATATTGCAGCCAGCACTGCAAACTATATAGCCTATCACTCATTAGAACAGGGATCACCAGACTCGGTCCTAGAGCGCCGGTGTCCTGCAGAGTTTAGTTTCCAACTTGCCTCAACACCACCTGGCAGGAAATTTCTAGACCATGATTACCTAGTTCGGGTGTATTTAAACTCTGCAGGACACCGGCGCTCCAGGACCAAGTGTGGTGACCCCTGCATTAGAGCATCCAGAAACTAGGAAATTCATTTTTCAATTAAGATATTTATTTTGTTGAGGAAAAATAACTGGAAAAGTGTCAAGACTTCAAAGACATGAAGTGTTTGTCATGTTCTCAGCATAGTCGTTTAAAACCACAATTAAAATCTGGCTTCTACAACTTTCATTTAGGAGCAAAAATCTGCCTTTAAACTTTATCATGATCAATTTGATCAATTTATCATGATAATTATTGATATTGACTGATATGAAACATTTTGTTTGTTTGTTTTTTTGTTTTTGGCCATATTGTCGCTCCTGACAGGCTCGCTTTCAAGGGAACTGACTGACTTCAGATAAGTTTCGATGCCATTTTCATTTAATGCCTGATGAAGTAGCATTTACAAACACAGCGCCTCGTTGTGTTCAGCCATCACCGGGGAAACCGCTGTATTTTTGCCGTCCAAAAGAGTTGTGCTTCACTATGTCAATGTCACACAGTTTTGCCAAACAGATTTTGATAACTGGACAGCTAAATAAAATGTGCGGTGCACCAAAGAAATAGACTAAAAGGGTAATGCGGCTGCAGATCCGAGGTACATACATATTTCTGCGATAAGCACCTAATATTTGCCATATAAAATCTATGCCTACACAGAAGTAAGCCCTGTCTAGGCGCTGCCCCAGTATGGTTTGTGTCAAACCATTTGTTAGTCTGGTTGTTTGATGAGAGGGAGATGAACTCAGGAGTTGCAATAAACGCTTTAACAGCAGAGGACTCTTATTCTGTTGCACAAAACTGAAGACGACATGATGATGGCATCATTTGATCGTTGCTTGACCAATCAGTGAAAAGGGGCGTTTCATTTCTGCTCACATGTGGAAATCGAACATTCAAGCTGTTTATTCATGTTCTACCCCTGAGTGTAAAAACGGAAAATCAAGGCGATTTCTTGTTTTTTTGAAAAAATGAAAAACGAAAATGGTGCCGTTTTCTCATGTTTCTGTTTTCAATTTTAAATTAAAAAAACTAATGAACACGACGTACACGGTCCGTGTACGTTGCGTTCATTCGTTTTTTGATTTAAAATTGAAAATAGAAACATGAGAAAACGGCACCATTTTCGTTGCTTTTTCAAAAAATGAAAAACAAGAAATCGCCTTGATTTGCCGTTTTACATTCAGGGGTTGAAAATGGATAAACAGCTCGAATGTTCGATTTCCACATCTGGGAGGGAATGAAACGCCCATTTCACTGATTGGTCAAGCAAAATGAAGCGGTGCCGTCATCATGTTGTCTTCAGTTTTGTGCAACAGAATAAAAGCATTTATTGCAACTCCTGCGTTCATCTCCCTCTCATCAAACAACCAGACTAACAAGTGGCTTGACACAAACCATACTGGGGCAGCGCCTAGACAAGGGCTTTACTCCTGTGTAGGCATAGATTCTCTATGGCAAATATTAGGTGCTTATTGCAGAAATATGTATGTATCTCAGATCTGCCGCCACGTTACCCTTTTAGTCTATTTCTTTGGCTCACAGCCCATTTTATTTAGCTGTCCAGTTATCAAAATCTGTGTGGCAAAGCTGTGTGACATTTACATTATAGTGAACATTTACATTATAGTGAAGTGCAGACCAGTATTGATTTTAGCGTGAGTTTTTTTTTTCATTGAGAAGTTTATATGATACTGTCATTATCTGACGGCATGTTACACATGTATATAATGCATGCTATTTTTATAGAAAAGGGCATTTTTCTAACTTTATAAAATATGTCTGTCACCTTTAATATTAAATTCCTGAATTTAGTCAATATTTGAAAAATATGACATTATAGGTGTTACCAGAGGTGGGTAGAGTACCCGAAAACTGTACTCAAGTAAAAGTAAAAGTACTTGAAGAAATATTTACTCAAGTAAAAGTAAAAGTAATAGTCTGAATAGTTACTTGAGTAAGAGTAAAAAAGTATCGGATAAAAAACTACTCAAGTAGGTAGTTACTAGTTACTTTGGATATACTGAATATAGTCTATTTTATTTAGATATATAGATATTTAGATACATTTTTATATACACACACACACTGCCGTTCAAAATACTTTTAATGTTTGTTTTTCTTTAATGTAATTTATTTCAGTGATGCAAATCAGAATTTTTATCAGCCTGATTTATTATCAGTGCTGTTTTTTTTTAGCTTTCTATTCATAAAAGAATCCTGAACAAAATGTCACAGGTTCCAAAAATATTAAGCAGCAAAACTGTTCCCTGTTGAAAAAACAGTATATGCTGGTATGGTATGTTTTGAAGCATGGGATGCTGGTTTGAGCACCAGCTCAAGACCAGCACATGACAGCACAAACCAACATCCCAGCTTCAAAACATACCATATCAGCATATGCTGTTTTTTTTCAACAACACTGGTTATAAATCAATATATTTGAATGATTTCTGAAGGATCATATGACTCTGAAAACTGGAGTAACAGCTGATACAAATTCTGATTTGCATCACTGAGTTAAATTAAATTATATTTTAAAGTTTAATTATGTATTATAAATGTATATAACCTCTGACACGGAGAAGAGTAAAAAGTATCGGATAAAAAACTACTCAAGTAGGTAGTTACTAGTTACTTTGGATATACTGAATATAGTCTATTTTATTTAGATATATAGATATTTAGATACATTTTTATATACACACACACACACTGCCGTTCAAAATACTTTTAATGTTTGTTTTTCTTTAATGTAATTTATTTCAGTGATGCAAATCAGAATTTTTATCAGCCTGATTTATTATCAGTGCTGTTTTTTTTTAGCTTTCTATTCATAAAAGAATCCTGAACAAAATGTCACAGGTTCCAAAAATATTAAGCAGCAAAACTGTTCCCTGTTGAAAAAACAGTATATGCTGGTATGGTATGTTTTGAAGCATGGGATGCTGGTTTGAGCACCAGCTCAAGACCAGCACATGACAGCACAAACCAACATCCCAGCTTCAAAACATACCATATCAGCATATGCTGTTTTTTTTCAACAACACTGGTTATAAATCAATATATTTGAATGATTTCTGAAGGATCATATGACTCTGAAAACTGGAGTAACAGCTGATACAAATTCTGATTTGCATCACTGAGTTAAATTAAATTATATTTTAAAGTTTAATTATGTATTATAAATGTATATAACCTCTGACACGGAGAAGAGTAAAAAGTATCGGATAAAAAACTACTCAAGTAGGTAGTTACTAGTTACTTTGGATATACTGAATATAGTCTATTTTATTTAGATATATAGATATTTAGATACATTTTTATATACACACACACACACTGCCGTTCAAAATACTTTTAATGTTTGTTTTTCTTTAATGTAATTTATTTCAGTGATGCAAATCAGAATTTTTATCAGCCTGATTTATTATCAGTGCTGTTTTTTTTTAGCTTTCTATTCATAAAAGAATCCTGAACAAAATGTCACAGGTTCCAAAAATATTAAGCAGCAAAACTGTTCCCTGTTGAAAAAACAGTATATGCTGGTATGGTATGTTTTGAAGCATGGGATGCTGGTTTGAGCACCAGCTCAAGACCAGCACATGACAGCACAAACCAACATCCCAGCTTCAAAACATACCATATCAGCATATGCTGTTTTTTTTCAACAACACTGGTTATAAATCAATATATTTGAATGATTTCTGAAGGATCATATGACTCTGAAAACTGGAGTAACAGCTGATACAAATTCTGATTTGCATCACTGAGTTAAATTAAATTATATTTTAAAGTTTAATTATGTATTATAAATGTATATAACCTCTGACACGGAGAAGAGTAAAAGTCCTCACATGACCGCTACAGAACATCTGAACATAACGAAACAAATGCACTTCTTCTGTCTGTTCTGCAAAATGTAAACAAATGTAGCCTTTATTTCTGCAAGCGTAAATATTGTGAAAATATCAATATTAATTGTGTCTTGGCAAGGCATTCCTCCTGGAACTAACGCGGGTTTGGCGGCTGTTTATTTCATACTCTGTGACAATGAATAAATTATACATTGTATAGAAGGTACATGTACAACAAATTGGTAATGTCATGGTATCGTGTACTGTAATAGAATCTATACCTGTGGAAACGACAGCACACGCGGTGTTCATCTAATAAAGATCTTCATAGCTAGCAATAGCCTTTCCACGTCTTCAACGCTCTTGATGTTACAACTCTGAGTGAGAACCGCGTCAGACTCAGCGCGTGCGGGGTGCGGCAGGGAACTGAACGAATCATTCAAACTGATTCGCGAACCGATTCACTGGTCTGCCAACTGGTTTGATCAAGCCTTGAACAGAATTGACTCAAAAGAATGAATCATTCGCGAACGGGCATCGCTCATTGCCCAGAAAAAAAAAAAAAAAAAAGTAGGCGCGCTTGGAATAAATTGAAGGATTTTTAATGCATTAAGATAAAGTAACGAGAGGAGCGTCGCCCACAGTAACGAAGTAAAAGTACCGTTTTTTCACTAAAAATGTACTTGAGTAAGAGTAAAAGTACCCATTTTTAAATATACTCTAAAAGTATTAGTTACCCAAAAAATTTACTCAAGTAAATGTAACGAAGTAAATGTAACTCGTTACTACCCACCTCTGGGTGTTACCAATTAAATCAGTACCAGGCAAAGCCATCTTTGCACTGTGGCACAGAAGCTGCATCTTAAGTTAATGTATTTACAGAATTAGTGCTGCTCAGACAGTAGTAAATGCATTAACACAACAATTTCATTATGGAATGAGATTGTTTTAAACAAAAACATTTTGAGTAGCCTACAGAAATATGAAATGAGTGACAAAATGAAACAACTGGATAGGCTACTTGAATTATGAAGGTTAGATCGCCAGTAGGTGGCGGCAAGTCATTGTGTTGATGAATGAGTCATAGAGTCATTAATTCAACCGATTCGTTCAAAATGCTGATTTTTTTCAGGAGCAAAGCAAATGGGTCATTGAACCACTCACTCAAACGATTCATTCAAAGACTCGGATTCATTCAAGAACGAAACGCCTGTGTTTTAAGTCAAATAAAACAGACTGTTTTGTGTCTAAAATTAAATCAATTTATACTCATTATTAATGAAACTGTACTGTCTAAAATAAAAGTTATGACTGCTGGATATACTAAAATCAATACTGCTCTGCGCTTCACTATAAAGTAAATGCATTCGTCCAGTGTTGTCCAGTGCGTCACGCAGCCTTGCCACACAGATTTTGATAACTGGACAGCTAAATAAAATGTGCGGTGCGCCAAAGAAATAGACTAAAAGGGTAATGTAGCTGCAGATCCGAGCTACATACATATTTCTGCAATAAGCACCTAATAATTGCCATATAGAGTTTATGCCTACACAGAAGTAAACCCCGTTCATTTCTTAGTCTGGTTGTTTGATGAGAGAGAGATGACATGCAGGAGTTGCAATAAACACTTTAACAGCAGAGGACTCGTCTTCTGTTACACAGTACTGAAGACGACATGATGACGGCACCGCTTCATTTTTGCTTGACCAATCAGTGAAATGGGGCGTTTCATTCCCTCCCACACGTGAAAATCGAACATTCGAGCTGTTTATCCATTTTCAACCCCTGAATGTAAAAACGGCAAATCAAGGCGATTTCTTGTTTTTTCATTTTTTTGACAAAACGAAAAATGAAAATGGTGCCGTGTTCTCATGTTTCTATTTTCAATATTTAATCAAAAAACGAATGAACGCAACGTACACTGACCGTACATGGACCTAAAATTCCTTACTTTATATTTGTTGATATTTGTGTTTTGAAAAGGACAGACTGCATAGGGCCCAGACATTGAAAGGGACCCAGAATGTGGGTCCAGAAAACTCAGTGGAGGGGTGTAGCATGGGTCAAAGAAGAACACGGTGCACTGATCAGGAGCGGTTCTAGACCCTTTTTAGATTGTCATTGACTTTTTTTGTTTGTTCAATTTGCACACTAAAAATGGGTTGGAGTTCTCATTTTTGAACTCTCAAAGTGCACCAGATTAATGCATTTAAATTTAAAATGTATAACATTTTCTCGCCCCGGACCCCCCTAGAGGGAAACAGGCTCACCCACCACTGCCTCAATAAGTCTTACATGAGCATGATATGAGCCCCCAACCACGTCCATTAGCCACTGATATTTTGGCCGCAGCCCCAGATGTTTTCAAATCCTAGAAATGCCCCTGATCGTAAACAAACAATATTGGATGTCTGTCAATATAACGGATCTGTGCATTTATTGCATTAATAATGTCACTCACGGCTCGTAATTAAGTAACTTATTGCTTTAATAAGTATTTGTGTATATTTACTGAAGAAGGTGGTACATGATCTTGGTAAGCAGTTTGACAACATCAAATATTTTTCATCAAAAATTGTGCTCATTAAGATACCAGCAGACATGCTAATCCAGCACAAATTGGTACGTGAGATGTCACCAAAACGAAGCATTTGAACCTAAAAACTAAATACCAAAATGGGTGGGACCTGAAAAAGGTCCAAAACCCAACCCAACACCTACAGTACCAGGATGATGAAGATGAAACAAGGGTGGACATTTCAGCAAGACAATGATCCCAAATACACAGCCAAGGAAACTCTCGACTGGTTTCAGAGAAAGAAAATAAAGCTGCTAGAATGACCCAGCCAATTACCTGACTTGAATCCAATGGAAAATAAGAACTAAAGATCAGAGTTCATATGAGGTCCACAGAACCTTCGAGATTTGAAGACTATTTGTTTGGAGGAATGGGCCAAAATCACACCTGAGCAATGCATGCGACCAGTTTCTCCATACAGGAGGCGTCTTGAAGATGGCATTACCAACAAAGGCTTTTGTACAAAGTATTAAATAAATTTCAGTAGTTCAATACTTTTCCCTGTGTCATTCCATTTTATCACACATAACTTAATTTCTGAACTTGTTGTTTTGTTTTCTTTGTATGTATGGATTACTTGGGTTGTTACCGACATCTGGTGAAAATTTCATGTCAACAGCACCTTTACAAAATATATTTACTGAGAAAACTGGTGACGTGTTCAATACTTATTTTACCCGCTGTATACTGTATATACATACATTTTCTGCCTTATCATTCACTGTAGAATAGAGAAATTAAATCCTGAAACCACCGATAAGAATAAGAGTAATTGCAGTCCACAGTGTGCCCATTTAATGCTCGAGATATGGATTCCCATAGCCTTATCGATTTACCATCCTCTGTTTGTATGTGTTTCTGTGTGTGTTTTTGTGGGCCAATCTATAAAATGCAATGTAATAGGATCCCATTTCTGTGCAATTTGACAGTTTTTCAGGAACTGATTTCTGCAATGATTGTGGACCCCCATTCCACTTTGCTCCGTTACATTCCTCCGGGCTCTCCGAACGGGATTAGTATTGGCGCTGGCTCAAGAGAATGCAAGATAAGTTGGATATGATCTCATAGACCATCAAACATAAACACACAGCTTCACAAGCAAGAGAGGAAGCAGGCGAAGGGTTAGAGAGGTGTAAGAAGGACAGACAGATACTTTTCGGTTGTGATCTGGAGATACTATCTATCTATGTCTACAAAGCACTGTTATTTTCATTCATGCACCAGATACAAACAGCATAAAACAATTAGCGATGTAAATTTTAATCTGAAACCCTGTCATAATGAGGCATCAGTTGTCAGGTAGAAATTCTGGATTTCAAGGACTACATTGTTTCAATGAAGAATGTTTTCAAGGAATAATTCTACCAAAAATGAAAATATGCCACATATTTACTCACACTTAGGCCAACCAGGATGTAGATGAGTTTGCTTCTTCATCAGAACATAATTGGAGAAATTGAACGTTACATCACTTGCTCACCAATGGATCCTCAGTGATGGGTGCCGTCAGAATGAGAGTCCAAACAGTTTATCACAATAAGTAAATCTGATAGATGGAAAAACTGTTTCAATCCAAAATCCTCTCTCCATTACAACCATTACATTGTTCTGATGAAGAAACAAACTCCTCTACATCTTGGAGGGTCTAACAGTATTTTCAGAAAATATTTATTTTGGAGTGAACTCTTCATTTAAAAGCACACAAAAATGGGAAAAGTGTTTTTATGTGTTATTTACTGTCTTGATTTTAAGCAAGCAAATAACTAATGTAACTTTGTCCAGCTTGTATAACCCTAATAAAAATCTCAACTTGAATTTCCTTGGTTGGCTCAGGCGATGCATTATCTTGACCAGCGTGTAATAAAACCCAGCGGTAATCCAGTTGGAGTTGAATAGTCTACAGAAGTGCTTAAGAGAATGAAATGCTGTCAGACTTAATCAATGTGTGATTTTCTGCTAAGATTGGGCCTTGGACAGAACAGGGTGGAAAGGAGGTCCTCTTCCATAGCTGTTAGATTTGACAGTGAATAGAGTGGTCTGCGTCATTACATTTGTGTGAGTGGAAACCCCACAGAGTTCAGCTGTGTCACTCAGTGAGGGTCTTAAGGGTTCATGTAATTGTCAATTGTGTTCCAAATGCTTTTTAATTTGTTATTCACTTCTTTGGATTCAACTAAAGGCCTGCATGTTGTGTATGTTGTGTGCAAAGGGATAAAAATGGCGTCATAATTGTTACTATTAATTTTTGAGGTTAACATAAGCAGGTTCAGTAAAGCAAAGAGAAACTCTTTGGCATGGCCGCAGGGCCGGCTCTGTGATTTTCCTTTTGCCCCTCGATCATCCCCAAGATACTTAATTGTTGTGATTATTTATTAAACTGACCAGAAATATATAGCCTAGTGCGGCTGTATTTTTCTTCTTGGCCTCATGACAGCGTCCCTACATCTCTCCCTCACACTAACAGAATTTCACGTGATATTACCGTAATTTTACATTCCGACTTGTAAAACCAATCACGTCCTCGTCCTTTTATGAGCTGTTTTCCCAAGCTTTCGCTTCTC